>NC_056735.1:42950349-42993244 GCF_019279795.1 Protopterus annectens
AGTGCTGTTATCTGTACCTTACAAGTATTACTACACTACCCTATAGCCTTAGTTTGGACAGTGATATGGCTGTCGTCGTCATTATACATGAACTGGTTTTACCTGCAGTATACACCTCTTACCTGGTATACATGTGGAGGAAATGTTTGTTAACACTAACTGTTTCTACACATACTTCCAGATTCCAGGTTGATGTTGTGCGCATAGCTATTTAACTCTTTCTGCACAGGCTCTGGCCATGTCTTGACCACATGCAGGTGTGCCAGAACATATCTAGACTATTGCCCTCTTCAACCTTTATTGACTTGACACACACACATATGCATGCTTTCCTACACAGTTATATTATGTAGCACAGTGTGGGTGACAGCGATACTTTATTATTCAGAGAAACTGGAACACTCACTATTCCCTACAATACCAGAGTAAACAGTACCAGTACAGGGTATAAAGGTTTTTATTTCTCAGTACAGTGTTCATATCCGACATACCTGTGGGAGCAATGATTGTTAGCACTACCTGATTGTTGCCACACAAAGTTCCAGATTACACATTAGTATTATGCACATACATCTCACTCTGTTACTGTACACACTCTGGTCACAGCTTGACAACTTGGGGGTGTAGATAGGACATACTTGGCTTATTACTCTCCTACCAGTTTCAGGAGTTGCTACAGTGACAGGTTTGTTCTCATAGATGTTTGACAATCACTTGTATTCCCCATTTGCTGGCTAAACATTTGAGATCATCCCACAGACTTTCCAGGGGGACAGGGGGACAGGCAGCAGATATGGGCCCATATACTGGACATTCTGATCTGTACAGTTGTGGGGTGTGATTCTGTATGTAGCCTATGTCCACTCCCAGGATTCAGACCGTGGCTGCGTCTGCTAGAACTTAAACACTGTCCATCAGAGTTGTGTGTGCTATATATATATATATATATTGCTGTATATCTCCGATCTGCTTTCTGTCTTATAATTCTCCTGTGCTTTTGCATTCTGTTTGCTGCCTATACATCTGGGATCATCCCACTGATTTCACAGGGGGACAGGTTAACAGGCACCAGATATGGGCCACTTTACTGGGCATTCTGGACATATCTGTACAGTTGTGGGGTATGATTCTGTATGCAGACTACTCCCTCTGCCAGGATTCGAACCATGGCTGTGTGTGCTAAAAATACAACAGTTCACATCTCAGTTGCATGTGCTATTCGGGTTTTGTTGTCTGACTTTTCCCTGTTTCCTGTCTCTGTGTCTCTCAGTTGTACTAAATGGCCTCTGGGGATTACACAAGTCATATACAGGCATTCCTACACATTCTATTTATGGTGCACAGTGTGGGTAACAGTGCTTAATACAACAGTACTATTATGTGATTGCAAATCTACATTACCATATGATACCAGAGTATACACATGCAGTCCAACAGTTAGAACTTTATTGTCAGGCTATTACACTTTATTTACATACAATATATGAGACTCTTCCTGCCATATTCTCTGGTGTATGCAGTACTTACCTTGAAGAATACAGGTTTTATACAGGCACTTCATTTACTAATTCTTTTAGTTTTAATTCCTATGACAGTAAATGCATGAGTATTACTGAACTGCCTAGCATCATAACCTTGCCAGGTGACTTACACAGGCCTCCTGGTTCGTGGCCCACTCCATTGCAGCTGTGGGGGACATAATAGGACTATTTAGCCATACCTATCCATGATATACATGAGCTGGCAATTATTACACACATAGTGGGGTGATACTTATACACAGCTGGGACATCCCCTGCCATTCTAGCCTCTTGGATCCACTGCTCCAAGAGGTCCCCCTTACATTGCTTCAGGTCAACATAGTGATGCCTGACCTGCTCACCAGTTCTGGGTATGCCAGTGGCACTGGTGAGGTCATGGACGAGACGGTCCTAGGCTTCCACCTTATATTGGGAACCCTGGTACTGGCCCTGCAGCAGTCTCTGCTCAAGGTCTTTGACAAGGAATCCTGCCATGACTCTGGACTCAAGGATGCACCAGTGCCGTACCCAAAAGCGTACGCCTTCACCCCTTCCTGACATGGTGCCTGCCAGGGGAAGCTACAACCAGTTATGAGATGTATTCCTACCTGTTCAGTTTAAGTAGGGCTGATTTCCCACACTTTTCCATGATTGACCAGTTTTGAAAAGGCTAAGCTATGAGAAAACCTGCTTACCTAAGGTTGGCATTGTTTAAAGGGGTATACCACTGGCCACACTGAGTTAGCTGGTCTACACATTGCTTATACCCCCTAAGCTGGCCTGTGCAATGCTTAGCATTGCTTACATTAAACTTTGCATTATATTTTCATTTTGGCATTGATTTCTTATTCATTGCATCTTATATGTATGCCTGATATCCATAATTCATGTGTATGTACGCTGTATGGAGTCCTTGTGTTTTATTGGGGATTTCAATACTCTATTACAATTACACATCACTTCTGGCCTTACTGCTGTACTCCAGTTCACATATTTATGTTATGTAGTCGGTTATGGAACATATGATTGTATACTGATTTCTTTTACAGGTTCAGTTTGATTGTAATATAGTGAGGACTGCTTTGGTGATACCTCATTCTTCTGTACTGCTGTGATGGCTTGGTGGTTAACTACTGTGACTATAGTGTATAGGGTCCTGGGTTCAAGACCTGCAAGGCTGTTTATTTTGTTGCTGGGCAGAACAAGGGCTATTGGATACAGAGTGATTAAGGCACTTTTGAGTAGTTGTAAGCAGGTTTGCGTGGATTTGCGTGAGGGTAAGCACTGCTAACCTCTGGTTAAATATGCTTACAGAGAGTTAGCTTCAATATTGCTTAACCTGTATGCACATTGCTTACCCCCATGCAAACAGGCTTAAACCCACTTACTAGTGGTTACATATGCTTACTACTGCTTATTGGTGCTTAAACTTGCTTACTGGTGCTTGCTCCCACTTACAATTGCACTAATTTAGGAGGTGATATGTAATGGTTCTTGGAAAGGTGGGGGATTTGGAAGCTGTATGGATTTGTCATTCATTACACATTTTACCCTCTATTTGTATCCATGATTCCTGTGTACATATACTGTATGGGGCACATGTGCTTATCTGGGGACTTTGCAACATTATGACACTGACACCTCACTTGTGCATTTAATGCAGTACTCCAGTTCATAATTAAATGTTATTTAGTAGGTTATACAGCAAATAAATGTTCATAAACTGATTTCACATGGAAAATGGAATGTGCTGCAGTGGGAGTCGAACCGGGAATGCCTGCTCATAAGGCGAATGCTCTGCCCACTACATTATTGTTATACTGCTTCATTTGCATATATCTTCCTTGTTATCCTCTTCAGCCATTTAAGCTGTGTTAACTGTAGCTAAGCGATGGGCACACCCGCACACCTACGGTTAGCTTTAGTCAGATTTTTAATTAAAAAAAAGTGTTTGTTCATTTTATTTGCATTTACTTGCTGTTGTACATGGGGGGAATGTTGGTGGGGATATGTGGACACCTATGAGCGGTCTCGCTCATTTCTTAGGCCTATCTGCTGTTCTGCATTGCAGGGACGTGTATATTCTGAGAGCTCTGCTCTCAGACATGCCCCCTGCACTCTTACATGCTCCATGTAAAATTAGGAGCTCAGGCAGCATGCCTCATTAATATGCATAGCGCGCTGCCGTCCTGCTCCTAAACAGATGCTTCCGTGCAGGACTAAGCTAGTCCTGCATGGAAGATTAGTAAATCCTGGGATTAGTTTAGAAAGTCCAACACAGGTTATGTCACAGCATAATGGAAGAATGAGTCCCCAAAGTAAAGAGAAACAGGAGGAGTGGGAGACTTCTGAAGAAGAAAAATGTACATGGGAAAGAAAAAGAGATTTAATATGGTGCAATGTTTATACAAAGGAGAAAGTAAAACTAATCAATACAAAAAAGCAGTACCACATATATTTGAAGAGAAATACAAGCAAAGACATTCAGATATAGAAAATTTTACAATGCAAAAATATAAGAAAACAAAGAGAAAGTAGAAAAGATGATTATTAATGAAGAACCTAAAAAAATAGAAACTCAAGTTATGGATTATCCGTGAAGTGAAGGATTTAGTGTAGACAATCCAACACTTGTAACATCATAGCATGATAGAATAATGAATCCCCAAATTAAGAAGAAACCAGTGGAGCAGAAGCATCTGATCATTTGACATACAGAGATACTTTAAATACTTCAGTAGGAAACCAGTACAAAAGTTCAGATGGAGTTGCACAGCAGGGCAGGGAACAGGAAACTGTGGCAACTCTGATGCAGTCAGTCTTGTGAAAGAGCAACGGATGACACAGGATGAAGTTAAAGAGAATATGGCACAGGAAAATGTTCTGGAACTTTCTGTAGAATGCCCACAGGAAACGGAAAACAAAGAATGTGGCCTTAGTTTAGAAGAACATTTTCTAATGGAAGAGCTGCTTGATTTAATGGAAATGGACAGACATATTAAGATCATTTAAAGAAATGGAATAAAAGTCAGTAAGACCCAAAATGTTAGAACATTGACAAAATAAATGAACAGAGTAATCAAGACTGTTCATAGAAATCCCTGCAATATAACAGAAGTAAATAGGGTATATTACTATGTAGCTAAATTAATAACAGATAAAGTCTTACCACAAAAACACAGGGCAGTAAGGGAAAGGAAGGGGAGAAATCAAATGTCATCATGGAAGCATCAAATAGAGAAAACTATAAATCAATTAAGACAAGAAGTGTCACTGTTAGAAGTACAGAAGAGGGAACAGATCAAGAAAAGTACTCAGAAAGATAGATGTGATAAAAGCAATGCACAGTATTAGAACAGACCAGGATCTATCATACACTACTGCAAATGCAAATTAAAACTGTCAGCACAGGCAGAAAAACTTAGATATGCAGATAAATATGAAGGAAACGTACACAATAAACAATGTATTGATGACTCAAAAAAGGTTTTATAGAGAATTGAGAAATAAGGCAAAAGGAATTGACACACCACCAAAACAAGAAGAAAGTGACACATTTTGGAGAAATATCTATGAAGATCCTGTCATGTGAGGTTACTCAAACGGTGATGTCCTTGGTGCCTCGTTATCTATGAAGATCCTGTCACGTGAGGTTACTCAAATGGTGATGTCCTTGTTGCCTCTGTATCTATGAAGATCCTGTCACGTGAGGTTACCCAAATGGAGACATCCTTCTTGCCTCAGTGTGTGCGTTATTCAGTGGCAGTGGCAGTATTGTAAGGCAAAATTTTGTACAGTGTCCAAGAAATAGTTGGAGTTGTTTCTGGAGATGTGTACCAATAGCTTTTTAATGTTCCATGCTCTTACAACCAAATATTACCGGTATGTACATCCCAGAAAAGGACTGTGAAAGCACACCTGAATGGCAGAAGGAAAAGAAATATGATGCTCAGCTATTCAGTCACTATGGTAGTACATCGGGTGTTGATCTGGTGACTCTGAGGCCCTGTCCTGAACAGCTTCAAGAGTTGGAGGAGGAGGAATGGGAGTGGTACCCCTCTTTGCAAGAGATGAAACATAACATCATGGTAAAAGAGGCGGAGGAGTTCAAGAAACTCTTGAAGATGTATAATTTATTTTATTTGGGCAATTATTTATGACTTGTGTAAATGACTGCAGTTATAGCATTCTCGCCTCACAGTAAGTGGTTCCCTTTTCGATTCTTGTCTGGGGTGCCTTTTGTGGGGAGTGTGCATGACCTCCCTGTGTTCGTTTAGGTTTCCTCTGGGTGCTTCAGTTTCCTCCCACACTCAAAAGACATACAGCAGGTGGATTGGATACTCTAAAATTGTCCCTAAGTGTGAGCATGTGAATGTGTAGTATGGATGAACTAACATGGCAGTGCTAGCCACCCGGTGGTGTAAACCTTGGTTCTAAATGATTGTTGAAGTGATACCCTGACCCCATGTGCAAAAAATGGGGAAAAGGGGTTGAAGATGGATGGATGGATCTATGAAGATCATGTGGACCATAGCAAAGATGCTGAATGGATAGAAGAAGTAAAAGATCATCATGTGTCTACAGTAGTGAGGAAATTATTCTATGCTGTGCAACTTATAAACAAAGGTATGACATCTAAGTCCAAGGAAGTCATTGGTCTACTGAATTTGACATTCTTCAGACCTATCATTGAGTACAATGCCCCCTTTGGTATGTACCTAACCAGGCATATCCAACAACTGGAATGTCCACAGAGGTTCCTCACTAAAAGAATACAGGGCATAAGTAATATGTCCTCTGCAGACCAAAAAATGGCAATGTGTAAATCCACAGCAAGAACGAAGTATGAACGAAGCAATATATCCAAAATAGTTTATTGAATTGAACCACACAAATGAATCCGTCAAGCGCTTTCGCTCAGTTAATACTGAGCTTTGTCAAGATAAAAAACTTCTGGAATTATTTTTATTTAAATGTAGGCATAATGAATAATGTGATCAATTAATTAAAACTTAATTAAAATTCGTAAGTAAGTTCTTAAAGCTGTCACACCATATTGGTGCACTTACATATCACAAAACTTGAAACTGCCCATAAAGGACTAATTATATAAGTAAACACTTAATATAAAACACTTGATATAAAACAATTGATGTTAAAACAATGTGCAATAAAATCTTATTCATGTTCCAAAACCATGAATTTCTTGTTTAAAATTTGGTTACATTATTAATGCCATTGCAGACCACCTCAAGGCCCTATCCCTGTATTCTGTCTCCTACAAGCTTTTGAGGGGAGATCTATGCCTGGCATACAGGGCATTGTCAGACCCTATACTGATGGACCTCCTGCATATCCACAAAACAAACAGCACCAGAATTACCCATTCTAAAGACTTAAACCTTGCCTATGATATAAATAGGCTCTACTGGAGAGATAGGTATGTATCCCAGAGACTACCCCGTCTATTGAATATGCCCCCCATCCATGTGAAGCAGAGTTCCTCCCTAACCCAATTCAAGTGCAACTTGGACAATTGGATGGGAAACCAGAAATTCATCCCTGGTTTGGCACCTGTGTCTCTAATGGACACAGGTAACCTCTAAATGGTTCATCTCCCAGGCCCATGCTTACACTTATCAAGGGTATCAGAACTTGTCAGAGATTTGGGATGCATGGCTAGGCTTAAAAAGGCCCTTGTGGTTGTTAGCCTAGTAAACACCTATGAACCTATGAACCAGTACCTAACTTTGGGCTAAAAGCATTAACATCTTTACATGAAGATTTAGCCATGAGTAGGAACTATTTATATGCATACCCTAAACAGGAAAAAATGATACTCCTCCTTAACAGCAAACTTGTAAGTTACCCAAAAAAGCTATAGAGCAATAACTTGCTTTCCAGTGATGTATAAACTACACACTGGAATTGATGCCAACATAGTTTATAGTCATTTAGAAGAAAACTAAATCATGGCAAAAGAACAAAAGGGTAACAAAAGAAAGTCATATGGAACCAAAGTATCATTCGTTGTTAAATAGTCACAATGGAGAATTGTAAAAAGGGGAGACTATAAGTATGGTATGGAAAGACTAGAAAACGTATTTGGTAACATCCCACATTCATGGTTAAAAGACTGGTTACAGATGTATAAGATACACCCTACACTGATTGACTACATTACAGTGACCATGAAACAATGGCAAACCACTTTGCAGCTAAGCCATGATAAAGGACAAATTATTATCCCAAGGATAAAAAATCAAAGGTGGGGTTTCTAAGGTGATTCTTTGCTGCCACTGTGCTTTTGTCTTGCCCTTAACCCATTAAGCTGTATATTTTACAGATTAGGTCATGGATCCCAGAAAACAACAAAGTGTAAATACTTATCATCTTCTTTTTGTGGATGATTTATAACTGCAAGTGGTCAAAACTTTCTCAGATGATACAAGAATATCATTTGGTCTTGATAAATGTGCAAAAGCAACCATTAAAGCAGGAAAGTAGCAGCACCAGGAAAATATCAATCTGGGGGGCAGAAATGTGATATAAAGGAACTTAACCAAGAGGGAGTGTATAAATATTTGAGAATTGATGAAGGATCAACAATAAAACATGAACAGATGTCAATAAAATTTAGTAAGGAATATTTTAGAGGGCTACAATTAATACTGAAAACAGCCCTGACGTCTCGGAACAAAGTCCAAGCTATAAACCAATTTGTTCTTCTTGTTCTAACTTACAGTTTTGGGGTAATTGTCTGGTCTCAAAAGCTATTACATCAGTTGGACAGGAGAACAAGAAAAATGACTGATGCTTATCAAATGATTTATAAATGTAAGTTTATACCAAGATTATATATTGCCCATTCTGAAGGAAGTATGAGCCACCTTGAAATTAATTACATGTATAGATCTCCAGTCATAGGACTGCATACATATCTGCTGACCTCACCAGATCCAAACATAGTGAAAGTTATAAAACATGAGGAGAACAAGTCTAAGATAACTTCCCTGCTTAATTTAGCAGAAGCACATCAGTGTCAAGTAGGAATGGAAATCAAAGCAGAAGTAGATAAAATTCAGGCACTAAATAAATGTGCCAAATAGCAAAAGGATCAGATGAGAAGGCAAGAAATGGGGAAAATGCATAAATATAATTGCAAGTACAGAAAACTCCTGGAGCAACCTTGCATCAATCAGGATCTGACACATGAATGGTTAAGGACAGGTGAATTTAAACCAAAAGGCAAAAGGTTAATATTAGCAGCCTAGGATAGTGGACTACATACACGTTGGTATACAAAGTCTATTGAACATGTTGGAGAAACAGACAAATGCAGGTTTTGTAAAACAGAATTGGAAACAGTCGCATATATTGTTCCTGGGTGTAGTACACTAATGGCAGAAGGCCTGTATACTGAAAGGCATAATAATGTGGCAAGACTGTTGCATTTGGGATTGTGCAAACATTGTAATATTGAAGTAGCTGAGAAGCTTTGGAAACATGAGTCACAAAGCATAGAAAATGATGAAGTTTATATCACATGGGATCATCCATTACCAGCAGTTCAAAAAGTAGATTAGAGAAAACCAGATATAGTGGTCCATGAAAAGAAGACAAAAGTAGCATTGACCATTGAAACTGCTACACCCAATGATTACAGTGTCTTATGTACAAAGAGATACAAAGTCATAAAATACCAGGATTTGCAGGCAGTAATGAGAGCAATGTGGAAGAAAGATACCCAGACAGTTCCAATAGTAAGAGCAACAGGTCTTATAAAAAGAAATCTACAATCGTATTTAGATATGTTACCAATACATGTAACTCTGCATGAATTGCAGAAGAAATCAGTTCTGGGCACATTGCGAGTACTGCAAAGAGCACTTTTGACTGACATCGAAGATTGAAACAATACTAATTTCATGAACTTTAATCACACTTTGACATAGGAATGGAGTCTATTCCCGTCATAGTATTAGAAACCCAAAAGTCTTGGAGAAATTAAACCTGAAAAAGTAGAACACCCACAGGAAATGAAGAACTAAGAATGTGCCCTCAGTTTAGAAGAAAATGATCCAAGGGAAGAGCTGGTGATTTAATAGAGGTGGATAGACATATTATGATCAATGAAAAAATAGATTACAGAAAGTCTATAAGACCCAAAATATTAGAAGTCTGATAAAACAAATGAACACATAATCAAGACTATCAACAGAACTTCATGTGACATAACAGAAGTAAACAGGATATATTACTATGCAACTAAATTAATAAGATATAAAGTCTTACCACAAAAACACAACACTAAAGCAATTAACACAATAAATGTCACTGTTAAAAGTACAGGCAAGGGAACAGATCAACAAAAAATACTTAAAAAGATGGACGTAATAAAAAGCAATGCACATTGTCAGAACAGACCAGGATCTATCTTACAGTATCACAAATAATAAATTAAAGATATCAGCACAGACAGAAACTTAGAAGTTATGCAGATAAATATAAGGGAAAAGTGCAAAATAAGCAATTCATTGGTGACCCAAAAATGTTTTATAGGGAATTGGGAAACAAAGCAAAAGGAATAGAAACACCACCAAAAAAGAAAAAATATACATATTTTGGGGACTAATGTATGAAGACCCTATGGAACATAACAAAGATGTTGAATGAATAGAAGAAGTTAAAAAAAAGCAGTAAGAAGTTCAAATATACAGGATATGAAATGGAATGAAATAAAGGTCAGAGAAATTGAAACAAAATTAAGAAAAGCTCCAAAATGAAAAAAACCCAGGTCCAGATGCAGTACCTTACTTCTGGCTAAAGGTGTGAGCATCTTTGCATGAAGATTTAGCCATGAGTAAGAACTATTTATATGTGCACCCTGAACAGACACCAACCTGGTTAACAACATAAAAAATGATACTCTTTCATAAGGGTGAACCTGCAAGCTATTCTAAAAACTATAGACTAATAACTTACATTCCAATGATATGTAAACTATATAATGGAAGTGATGCTGACAGAGTTTATTAGTCATTTAGAAGAAAACACAATAATGGCAATAGAACAGAAGGGTAACAAAAGAAAGTCACATGGAACAAATGATCATTTGTTGTTAAATAAAGTCACAATGGAGAATTATAAAAATGGAAGAATATATGTATGGCACAGGCAGCTTACAAAAAAGCATTTGACAGCATCCAAAATTCATAGATAAAGGAATGCTTACAAATGTATAAGATACACCCTATGCTGATCAGTTATATTACACTGACCTTGAAACAGTGGCAAACCACTTTATAGCTAAGCCATGATAAGGGACAAACGTTTATCCCAGAGATAAAAATTTGAAGGTGGCATATTCCTGGTTGACTCTTTGTCACCGCTGCTCTTTTGTCTTGCCCTTAACCAGTTAAGCTGTCTAATTAAAAGATTACATCATGGTTACAATTTGATGCAAAGAAAACAACAAAGTGTTAAGACTTATCTTCTTTTTGTGGCTGATTTAACACTGTATAGTTCATCAGATGAGGAGCTAAAAGCACAACTGCAAGTGGTCAGAACTTTCTCAGAGGATATAAGTATGTCATTTGGTCTTTATAAATGTGCAAAAGCAACATTTAAAGCAAGACAGCTGCAGCACTAAGACTAAATCAGTCAGGAACAGGAATATGATATAAAGTTTGAGCAGTAGGGAATGTATAATTATTTGGGAATTGATGAAGGATCAACAATAAAACATGAACAAATGTGAACAAAATTTAGTAAGAAATATTTTAGAAGACTAAAATTAATATTGAAAACAGCCCTGACATCTAGGAAGAAAGTCTGAGCTATAAACCAATTTGTTCTTGCTCTAACTTACAGTTTTGGGATGGTTGATTGTCCCCAAAAAGTTGGGCAGTAAAAAAGAAAAATGCTTCATGCTTATCAGATGATATATAAATTATATATAAAAATCAGTGCATACTAATATATATTCCTTGTCCTGAAGGAGGTATGGGCCTGCACAAAAATGATTACATGCATAAGTCTGCAATCATAGGACTGCATACGTACCTGCTGACCTCATCAGATCAAAACGTAGTGAAATTTTTAAAACACAAGGAGAGCAAGTCTAAGATGACTTTCCTGCTTAGTTTAGGAGAAGCATCAATCAGGAATGAAAATCAGAACAGAAGTAGACAAAAATCAGGCAGCAACTGTGTGCCAAAAAAACGAAGAAAGAAAATAAGGAGAAGGATTAGATGAGATGGCAGGAAATGTGGAAAAAGCATAAATATAATTGCAAGTACGGAAAACCCCTGGAGCAACCTCATGTCAATCACAATCTAATGCAGGAATGGTTAAGGACGGCGAATTCAAACCAAAATATTCAAGGTTAATATCGGTGGACCATGATAATGGATTATGTACACATTGGTTTACAAAGTCCATTGAACATGTGAGAGAAACAACAACTGCAGGTTCTGTAAAACAGAACTGGAGACAGTTGTGTATCTTGCTACTGGGTGTGATACACTATTGGTGAAGGGCCTGTATACTGAAAGGCATAATAATGTGGCAAGACTGTTGCATTGGGGATTGTGCAAACATTACAATACTGGCAAATTGAAAACATGAGCCACAAAGCATTATAGAGAATGATAAAGTTTATATCACATGGGATCACCCATTACTAACAGTTCAAAAAATAGATATGAGAAAAACAGATATAGTAATCCTTGAAATGTAGCACTGATCATTGAAACTGCTACACACAGTGATTATAGTGCCTTATGTACAGAGAGAAACACAGTAATAAAATACCAGGATTTGCAGGCAGAAACTAATGCAATGTGGGAGAAGGATACCAGACAGTTCCAATAGTAGTAGGAGCAATACTATCTATACATGTAACTCCATAAGAACTACAGAAGGAGTCAGTTCTGGGCACGTTGCCAGGTACTGTGAAGAGTACATTTTGCTAACATCAAAGATTGCAACAATGCTAATTTCACAAACTTTAATCATACTTTGACATGGGAATAGGGTCTATTCCTGTCATGGCATTAGAAACCCAAAAGACTTGGAGAAATAAAACTAGGGGGCTAAAATTCGATTTCTGTGTAACTCACTGGATATTAAATTAGATCAAATTAGTTCACAAATAGAATCCACAACATTATGAATCTACCTTCTCCAAAAGATCTGTCACTGGTGGTGAACCCCAAAGTTCAGTCCTTGGACCACTTCTATTTGGCGTTCACTTTTCAGTGGTCAAATGAAATGTTAAATGTTTACAGTTGATCATCTTTGCAGATGACTGTAAACTTGATACCATCACAAACTCCCAGAGGATACAAAAATCATCCACAAGGGCATTTCCAAAACAAATAGCCGTTGTAAAAAATATGGACTAAAAGTAAATATCAAGAAATTTATTACTGTATCATCCAGCAAGCATCGCTTCCCTTGTAACTACCACATTGGCAACATACCCCTGACAGTTGATTCCAGGTCAGGGATCTAGGAACCTATTTCAACAATGAACTGTCCTATGATCATTACATTCCCATGATTATAAGAACATCTTTTTTCATTGTTCAGTTTTTATCTAAATTTATGGCATCCAGGTCTAAAGATAGAAATGAGTACAGAATCAGGCACACAGTCACAAAAGCATACAGAATGATGCTAAAGTTGTCCTGCATGACTATGCTGATTCATTTACATTCTTAGGAAGTTTGCCAGAAGAATATCACATTGTGCCAGTTATACACCCCCAGAAAGATACCAGTAGCTCTCAAGAGTAGAACAGGAGCTAAGATTAAAGCTTAGGTCTCATTAAGAGGCATTACGTTAAGAGAATAGGTGAACAATATTGCCAAAGTCATGAGGAAAGTCAATATTTGCATCTGTATTGAAGAACAATATTTGAATAACGTGATTAAAATAACATAAAGTATTGCCTATGACTTCCAGTTAAAGAAGTATAATCAAAAAGCTTTTTTTTTCAGTATTAAATTCAAACTTACAGATAAGTGAGTCAAACGTACTGAATTTCATCTGAATGAAACTCAGACACTAGCTTGATCATGGATTCACAGTGGAGAGAATTCACCATTCTTCCAGATTATATTGTAGCCTGCATTTCCAGTATCGCCTTTTACATTTGTCTTGCAGGTGGGCAGATACACCAGACTCCCATTCAGACGTTTATACATCTGTGACTTGATACATTGTACTGAATTATTTGTAGGCTGATGTAAAGAGAGTTCAACCAAATTCAGTGCTCCCACTTACCACTAAGAAAATAGAGAATCCTTAGATTTCCTTTGGTATCTCATCAGCAACAGTTGCATTCCAAAGTACTTTTGCATAAGCAAGTAAATGCTTATAGGGTGTTGCAAATATAACTGATTAACTTTTCACAGAGCCATAACTAGGGTGGGGTGAAGGTGGCAGCAGCCTTGGGTGAATGTTGTTAGAGGGCAAAAATTGACAGGTACTGAAGGGGTATGAGTGAAATACTGGCTTTCATTTATGAAACCACAAGGATATTCTACTTTATATCTGAATCACAAAAATGCATTTGTAGTTCTAGTTGAAGTTTAGAGTGTGCAGGAAACTTGCCACAAATGCAAAAGCGCAGAATGCCTTTTTTGTCGTTAGCTTTGGGAAGTCCTTTCTTTTCTTTTCTTTTCAGTTTGAGGATGTGCCAGTGTGGGGAACTACCCAGGGTGCCAGATGATCTATCTATGACTCTTTTTCTTCATATGAGTCTGACATAAGAACAGCATGACAAGAGACACCAACGACTGTTAAACATATTAATAAAGTTATTTAAAGGTAAACGCAGAGATGTAGAAAGAAAGATGGGAGATGAGCAGTTCAGATTTAGATCGGGATGCAGCACAACTGACCTGAAGTTTGTAGTTAGTCAGATACTTGAGGAGAAGCTAAAATAGTGTGTGTGGTTTTAACAAAGGCAAAGAGGGTTATCGATTTTCAGGTAAAGGTGATGCCATTAATCATACAGCTGTGTGGTGTAGAATGTGGGAGATAAGAAAGGAAAAGCAAAGATAATGATGATGAAGATGAGGATAATGAAGATGAAGATAATGAAGATGATGTGGGACTTTGTTGTTACAGATTTTCCTAAGCTTGGAGAGAGTTCGTAACTGAGTTAGGGGACTTGGTCAAACTTAAATACAAACAAGCTATGTGAATGAGTAAGTGAAGAAGTGCTCTGGGCCATGGACAAGGCTACACTGTCTGTGTGAGAGCAATGATTAGGGAAAAGATAAGGCATCCAAGAGGTGGAAAAGGTGACACAAGGTGCAACTAGGTTTATACGTTCATAATTCCAGCATAAATGAACACTGATTTCATCAAGCAAGGACCGAATGTCCATTTCCCTACTCAAGTACCCAGTCCCTTTCATAGCGGCAACTTGCTCCATACTAGAGATATAAACTGTGTCAAATATGAACTTCTTAGTTTTGTATTATTAAAGGAAGTTTGAAAATTAAGACTTTTGTGTTTGCATTGAAGTTTGTATTAGTTCATTCATGAAAGCCTTGCTAGCTTTGATTAATTTACCTCTGTAATATCTGCATTAAAGCATAAATAGTTTTAACTGCTGACATATCCCCACATAATTTTGCTCTCAAACTGATGGAATCCTTCTTGTAAACCTTCTTTGTACTAATTTCAGTTTTACTGATAGTGAAGTTGTAGAACTACAGAATGTGTTATTATATTCTACAACTGGGTGAATTTCTTGGCAAAACGTAACAAATAAGGGGAAGGCAGCAAAGGTACACATTGAAAGAGAGTTGCCAAAAGGGATTGGAAAAGGGAAGAAGTGCTGTTTTAGGCATAGCAAACAGGTGGAAGAGAGAGACACACACCTTGTTAGGCTGAACACACATGACAGGGGTGAAGCAGAGAACACTAACGTGGAAGATTAAGCAGTTTAGAAGACCAGTCCTTATAAAAATAATGTAGTTTATTCTATACAAATAAAATAAGGAGGTTACCATATAGGGTCATAGGTTCTTAGAAGATTCCTAAGCTAACACCTTAAGGGCCCTTAGAAGTCTAGCCAATATAACCCAATTTTACCCAATATATAGCACCTAGGGGCAACAGGATGGCGTGGATTTGTACCTGCACATTGAGTATCTTTACAGATTTTCCCTGTCCATAATCCATGATCCATTGATCCAACCTGCATTTGAAGAGGGCCAGTGAAGGGCTCCGCTTAATGTGAGTAGAAAGTCTGTTCCATAGAAGGGGCAATCTTTGAGGCACATAAGTGTCTCTCCAGCATGTTCCATTTGAGTCGCTGACTAAGTTTTGATCCCTAGATCAGGTGACCCTTGTATCCCAAGCAAAAGAAAGTTTTGTGGTTTAACTAAATACACAGCAAGCACCATTCATGCAGTCTTGTACTGCTGGGAAACAGTCTCTCTCTGGGTAGCTACCTCTCTGGATTTCTCTGTCAGGAACAATTTCTAGCTTCTTCTCCAAGGTTTTCCTTCTCTAATATTGATTATCTTTCAGAGAGCTGCTGCTCTGGACATCCAATTCCTTTCCACTAAGAGCAAATGTGCTCTGAGTTAATGTATCTCAGCCCTCTTTTTATGTTACACCCTACAGTTCATTAAGCAAGACTGCTATTGCTAATACAGCTAGATATTTCCTGATCTTAAAAAACAGGTACAATTTAACAGGATCACTTAGTTCTTTAAAGAGGCATCACTCGGTTTACAATGGAATCTTCATACCACTGCTACAAACGTTATTTACAAACTTTTTACATTTATGCACTTTTGAATCAGTTGTGTTCTTCCATTTGGTGAGAACCACCAGAATATACTAAACTAGAAAAGAAAATAGAGGAATTGAAGTAATGATTTGCTTCACTTCAAAAAGGAAAGCCATGAGTGGAATTGAAGTAATGATTTGCTTCACTTCCCAAAAAGGAAAGCCATGAGTGGAACTGAAGTAATGATTTGCTTCACTTCCCAAAAAGGAAGGCAATGAGAGGGTGCCATGGTGGGGGTGTTCCAAACTGGAGTACTGGACAATAAGATTCATAGATGGCATTAGTGTGAACTATTATTGTGACACAAATGAAAAATGGATGTTCTTAAATATTAAGGCTAATCTTGGGCAGAAGTGGTATGTATTAAGGGCATGCTAGAATTTTATTAAATGGAAGAATCCATAGGCCATTGGCAGAATCTAATATACACCATGCATGCAGACTGCATTGCCTATATATGAAGTAATAAATCAAAATATATAAAAATACATATGAAGTAAGAAATAAAGGAAGTGTTTACAACATAAAAATAAAGAATGTGACATAATAAATAAAAAAAAAACCCTCTTGCAAGGAAATAGATGCATCCATATTCTTATCTCGAAAAAGGTGGTGGGATAATTCAGGACTTGCCTTGTCAACCTGAATGTGTACATCATGAAAAGTATTTTTTTAAACTGTTGTGCTTTTTTTGTGTGCATCTTGAATAAAGTTCCTGTTACATTAAATGTTTCATTCATTGAGTTTAAATGTCTCATTCAGTTAACTTATATAACTAGTGGTGCTGTTGTCTAGTAAACCTGCCTGAATTAACAAGTTAAGCCAGTAATTAAACTCTTAAATCTCTAAGAAACAAAATATTGGTTCAGCTGTGGATGATGGAGAAAGAGTTTACAAAAGAAATGAGGAAAGTTGACTAAGAGAGCAGAAAAGTGGAAACTGATGTTCAGTGTGAACAGGTGCAAAGTCCTGCTGCTGGGTCACAACAAAATCCATGGTGTGAAATATCAGTTGGAAGTAATGGAGCTGATGACAACAGAGCAGGAAATGGATAAGGTGGTTCTAATTACACCTGGAATGCACAAATCAAGAGGAGAATGAGTCAGAAATGGTGGCAGCAAATAGAATACTGATGTTTGTCATCGAAGTTGAAGAATCTGGAAATAAAGAGGTAATGGCATCACTCTACACTACCGTCATACACACTGAGTACTTTGTATAGTCCTGGAGACCATACGAGATGAATGTCATTACAGTGCAGGAAGAAGTCCAGAGAAGAACCACCAGATAAAGTATAGAAGACTTAGATGTCCATCACTAGAGACCAGAAGTTAAAGATGACATGTCATGGTTGTAGAAACGCATGTGATGGAGTTGTAAGGAGGCCATCCTCAATAGGATGACAAAGGAGAAGACGCACTAGCATCATATTGTAGGGACTAACAATTTTTTCACTCTTCAGAAGTACTTCTTCATAGAAAGGGTTGTAGACCTATGGAATGGACTAGTGGAATAGGTGGAAGAGAAGTCATTTATACAGGCATTGAAGAGGACATGGGAAAAAATGGGAAACATAGGGTGGAGAGAATGTACGATGGCGCACAAGTAGAATGCTAAATGCACTTAAACAGCGAACTGGACAATGTCTTCTACTGCAGCCAAGTGTAAAGTAATGCTGAAAATTTGCTTGGGGACACAACTCAAGTGGAAAACAAGACAGACAGGAAAGGAGAATAACTGAAGTGTTATGGACCTTCTAGTATGAGATACAGAGAAATGCTAGTATGAAATACAGAGAAATGCCTTTACGGTGGGAGAGATGGTCTATATCATTCTCATGTCCATTGGTAATGGACTGTATTTATGGAATGGTTGTGAACAAAGACAGGGAATGGTGGAGAGTAAGTGAGGTTTGATTGTGACTAGGTGCAGAATCAAACAAACCTAGTAGGAATGGAATCCTACTGGCTTTCATGTATCTGCATGCACATTTGTAACAGCATACTCTGGGAAGTGTGTTTCACATAGTGGTGAATTCTGAGTGTGCAAGCAAATGATGTAAAGAGGTGAAATAAACAACAAAAGTATTATAATATACTTAAACGGACATACCAGATTAGCCTAGGGATCCTTTTTCCAGTAACACATATATCTATATGTCTCCACTGTTGTTAATGTACCATAGAGGTACAAAAACCCCAAAATAATACAAGCTGCAGGGAAGACACAAAAGTTGGAAGGCTAGATGGATTGGCTGAAAATTAAACAGAAAAACAAAATTATGAAAATGAGTAATTAAAGTCCTTATTATATTCACCATCAAAAAGGAAACGTTAAAAGTACATACATTTCATACAATAATAACTGAAGTTGTATGGTGTTACATGGAAGAAAGTTTTTGTTTTTGTTTGTTTAAGCAACATTTACAGATAGATCACATTGTTAATTATTATTTAAATAACTATTTACATTTTCAGGTTACATTACAACCATCATTTACAGTTCAATAACTATTATAGATATATGTTTGCATAAATGTTGACACAAATATCTGTATTCTCTACAAAGATATAAAAACACTAATACAGATATCAATAACTACTATACTAATACTTTTATATGAATATGTGTGTGTGTGTGTGTGTGTGTGTGTGTGTGTGTGTGTGTGTGTGTGTGTGTGTGTGTGTGTGTGTGTGTGTGTGTGTGTGTGTGTGTGTGTGTGTGTGTGTGTGTGTAAGACAGAGTGAGAGAGAATATTTTTCTTCCACTAATCAAAAATCTCACTCCTTATCTATCTATCTATCTATCTATCTATCTATCTATCTATCTATCTATCTATCCTTTGTTGAACTGATTAGTCCCACTAAGCTAGAGGCTTCTTTACAGAGGAGACCTGAGGTGATATTTATACTACTAGGGGACATTTGGCCAGAGCACTGGGGAGCTTTCCCCTACTCTCTTCAATAGGTGCTATAGGATCTTTTACATCCACCTGAGCTACCACCAACTGAAGCAGATGGGGCCTCAGCTTGATGTTTCATCCAAGGGGTGCCCTAATCCTAATCCCAAACCATACTACCTAACCTTAATCTAAAACCACACTTTCTAACCCTAACCCTAAATTTCCCAGTGACACCCCCACCCTGGAACAATTACATTAGCAACAGATTATACGTTATACTGATCATATAGAATCACCAACAGTGTATGATTTAGTAAATGGAATAAATAAGGGCACTAAAATGACAAGCTAGTAATAGTCTCATTGGCAGTGCCATGTTAACAAATAAGATAAGCAGAATGTGAGTAGATGTCAGGTGGATAGTGCCAAGAAGATAGATGAAGCAAACGTAACAATAAGGAAAGCAAACTGTAAGAAGAGTAGGAATATGAGAATTTGGAAAAAGTGTATGGAATGGTAAGGAGCAAGCAAAGTTAGAGTCGCAGAGAGGACAAACGAGAGTAGTGTTCGGTGTCTGTTAGCTGTGATTGTCAAAACAATGACGCTGCCAGTCTTCCGTAATATGCTTCTTTATTGCCTTCCTAAAGGTATCAGGTATACTATATGACTTGTTATGATATAATTTTGTTCCGCTGTTCTGGCTCTACCATTGCAAAAGCTGTTTCAGTTATTACTAGTATACAGTGTGATCTTCTGTCATCAGCATTGTGGAGGTCATAGGTCATAGCTTGATCTTTGAAAGTGTTGGAATTGTCTCAGTGGTAAGCAGTAGCATCCACAGAGTAATTTACAAGTGAGGGCATTTAGTAGGATGGAAGCTGTAGCTTCCACCGATCGCCACTTACATTTTTCTGTAGTCAGCCATTGGTTCTCTTGTTAAGGGCTAAGATGAATGAAGCATAGGATTGTGTTTCTGACTCTTTAAAAGGGGTCGTGCATTTTGATGTGAGTGCACAGTAATGGCAGGAAGTGACCATTCTAGGATGGGTAACAGTATGTTGATTGTAATGGCTTGCCTTCCTTCTTTGGTTAAAAGGTAGTATATTTTATGGGCTCCCCTGAGCTGTGTGTGTACTTTTTAATTTCTCCAAATCATTTGGAAATTGATGGAAATGGACCCCATTCCTAAGTCAAAGTATGATTAAAGTTGATGACATTAGTATTGTTTCAATCTATGACATCAGCCAGAAGTGCTCTTCACAGCACCCGCAATGTGCCCAGTAATGACTACAGTTACATGCATTCGTAACATACCTAAATACAATTGTATATTCTTTTTATAAGACCCATTACTCCTACTGCCATTGGAACTATCTGGGTATCTTTCTTCCACATTGCTCTAATTTCTGCCTAGAAATCTTGATATTTTATGACTTTGTGTCTCTCTGTACGAAAGATACTGTAGTCACTGGGTGTAGCAATTTCAATGATCAATGCTACTTTTGTCTTCTTTTCATGGACCACTATATCTAGTTTTCTTGCATCTATCTTTTGAACTATTGGAAATGGGTGATCCCCTGTCATATGGACTTCATCATTTTTATGATGCTTTGTGGCAAATGTTCCCAGTGTTTTTCAGCTACTTTAGTATTATAATATTTGCACAATCCCCAGTGCAACAGTCTTCCCACATTTTTATGCCTTTCAGTATACAGTCCTTCTGCCATTAATATGTTACAACCAGCAACAAGGTGTGCAACTGTTTCCAATTTGGTTTTACAAAACCTACATTTGTCTTTTTCCTATATGTTCAATAGACTTTGTAAACCAACATGTGCGTAGCCCACTCTCTTGGGCCATCAATATTAATCTTTCATCTTTTGGTTTGAATTTGCCTCTCATTAACCGTTCCTGCATTCGTTCCTGATCAACATGAGGTTGTTCCAGGAGTTTTCTATACTTGCAACTATATTTATGCATTTTCCACATTTCTTGCCTTCTCATCTGATCCTTCACCTTATATTCTTTCTTTTGTTTTTTGGCACATTCAGTTGCTGTCTGATTTTTATCTACTTCTGGTTTGATTTCCATTCCTGCTTGAGACTGATATGCTTCTGCCAGGCTAAGAAGGGAAGTCATCATAGATTTATTCTCCTCATGTTTCAAAACTTTCACTATGTTTGGGTCTTGTAAGGTTAGTAGATAACCACAAACGAAAAAACTGTTGAACCAAAAGAGCGTAACAACGAACAAGAACACTATGAGAGACTACTTCGTAAAATAAACAGACGTTTAATGACTCCAAATTAATGTTAGCGCTTTCGGCTAAATCAAATATTTAGCCTTCCTCAGACAAACAGCAGAACAGGAAATGACATTTCTTAAAATATATGTATAGAACCAATTGAAATAAAGTGCATTTAGTAATTAGTTGTAACTAAGGTTACCTTAAAGTAGTATAATCCATTGCAAACATAAGCCTTGAATAAAGGTAAAAATAGAGTGCCTCTATAGGCATTGCAACGGAACAGCAAGTGATACTTTGTTGCAAATAACTCCATTCATCAAAATATTTACACAGATGTTAAACTCTATAATTACTGGGTTATTTAATCATACAACTTGCTTCATACTTATGTGATGTGTTAAAATGTTATAAAAACAGTGAATGATAAACTAAAAAATATTTGTGTATATTTTAAATTGTTACCAAAAATATTTCCACAATTTGGAACATTATTTCCACATTTAAACATTAAAAATACTGATTAGTTTTGCCCGCAGAATTCCTGTACAATAATCATAAAATAATACAATTTTACATTAGTGCATTCTGTTAGGGAATAATTGATGTTGGGTCCATTTCATATCCAAATGTGAGAGACCTTCCCTATATGTGTTATCTGTTATACGATAACCATTTTAATACACATTTTATTGATAGGTTGTCATTGATGCCAGGTAATAAATGTGCTCTAGAACATTTGGATATGAAATGGACCCAACATCAATTATTCCCTAACAGAATGCACTAATGTAAAATTGTATTATTTTATGATTATTGTACAGGAATTCTGCGGGCAAAACTAATCAGTATTTTTAATGTTTAAATGTGGAAATAATGTTCCAAATTGTGGAAATATTTTTGGTAACAATTTAAAATATACACAAATATTTTTTAGTTTATCATTCACTGTTTTTATAACATTTTTAACACATCACATAAGTATGAAGCAAGTTGTATGATTAAATAACCCAGTAATTATAGAGTTTAACATCTGTGTAAATATTTTGATGAATGGAGTTATTTGCAACAAAGTATCACTTGCTGTTCTGTAATGCCTATAGAGGCACTCTATTTTTACCTTTATTCAAGGCTTATGTTTGCAATGGATTATACTACTTTAAGGTAACCTTAGTTACAACTAATTACTAAATGCACTTTATTTCAATTGGTTCTATACATATATTTTAAGAAATGTCATTTCCTGTTCTGCTGTTTGTCTGAGGAAGGCTAAATATTTGATTTAGCAAAGCTTAACATTAATTTGGAGTCATTAAACGTCTGTTTATTTTACGAAGTAGTCTCTCATAGTGTTCTTGTTCGTTGTTACGCTCTTTAGGTTAGTAGATAAGTATGCAGTCCCACGATTACATATTTATACATCTAAACAATTTCAAGGAGGCCCATACCTCTTTCAGAACGGGGAATATACAATCTCGGTATGCACTGATTTTTATAAATGATTTGATGAGCATGAAGCATCCTTCTTGTTTTCCTGTCTAATCTATCCAACACCTTTTCATGTCTTTTTAATTTATCCAAATCTTTTGAGCTTCTAATACCATGAAGGGAATGGACCCCATTCCTAAGTTAAAATATAATTAAAGTTCTTAAAATTAGTATTGCTTCGATCTTTGATGTCAGCCAGAAGTGCTCTTCGCACCACCCACAATGTGCCCAGTAATGACTCCTTCTGCAATTCGTATGGAGTTAAATGTGTTGGTAACATATCTAAATACGATTGTAGATTCTTTTTGATAAGACCCGTTGCTCCTACTACTATTGGAACTGTCTGGGTGTCTTTCTTCCACATTGCTCTCATTTCTGTCTGCAAATCCTGATATTTTATGGCTTTGTGTCTTTCTGTACTCAATACACTGTAGTCACTGGGTGTAGCAATTTCAATGATCAATGCTACTTTTGTCTTCTTTTCATGGACCGCTATATCTGGTTTTCTCGCATCTGTCTTTTGAACTGTTGGTAATGGATGATCCCATGTGATGTAGACTTCATCATTTTCTATGATGCTTTGTGGCTCATGTTTCCAGTGTTTTTCAGCTACTTCAGTATTATAATGTTTGCGCAATCCACAGTGCAATAGCCTTGCCACATTATTATACCTTTCACTATACAGTACTTATGCCATTAGTTTGTCACAACCAAGGTGTGCAATTGTTTCCAATTCTGTTTTATAAAACCTACATTTGTCTGTTTCTCCCACATACTTATATGGACTTTGTAAGCCAACATGTACATAGTCCACCATCTTGGGCCTCCAATGTTAACCTTTCATCATTTGGTTTGAATTCAACTCTTCTTAACAATTCCTGCATTTGATCCTGATCAACATGAGGTTGTTCCAGGAGTTTTCTATACTTGCAACTATATTTATGCATTTTCCACATTTCTTGCCTTCTCATCTGATCCTTCACCTTATATTATTTCTTTTATTTTTGGCACATTCAGTTGCTGCCTGATTTTTATCTACTTCTGGTTTGATTTCCATTCCTGCTTGAGACTGATATGCTTCTGCCAGGTTAAGAAGGGAAGACATCGTAGATTTATTCTCCTCATGTTTCAAAACTTTCACTATGTTTGGGTCTTGTAAGGTTAGTAGATAAGTATGCAGTCCCACGATTACATATTTATACATCTAATCAATTTCAAGGAGGCTCATACCTCTTTCAGCACGGGGAATATACAATCTCGGTATGCACTGATTTTTATAAATGATTTGATGAGCATGAAGCATCCTTCTTGTTTTCCTGTCTAATCTATCCAACACCTTTTCATGTCTTTTTAATTTATCCAAATCTTTTGGGCTTCTAATACCATGAAGGGAATGGACCCCATTCCTAAGTTAAAATATAATTAAAGTTCTTAAAATTAGTATTGCTTCGATCTTTGATGTCAGCCAGAAGTATTCTTCGCACCACCCACAATGTGCCCAGTAATGACTCCTTCTGCAATTCGTATGGAGTTACATGTATTGGTAACATATCTAAATACGATTGTCGATTCTTTTTGATAAGACCCATTGCTCCTACTACTATTGGAACTGTCTGAGTGTCTTTCTTCCACATTGCTCTCATTTCTGTCTGCAAATCCTGATATTTTATGACTTTGTGTCGCTCTGTATGCAATACACTGTAGTCACTGGGTATAGCGATTTCAATGATCAATGCTACTTTTGTCTTCTTTTCATGGACCGCTATATCTGGTTTTCTCGCATCTGTCTTTTGAACTGTTGGTAATGGATGATCCCATGTGATGTAGACTTCATCATTTTCTATGATGCTTTGTGGCTCATGTTTCCAGTGTTTTTCAGCTACTTCAGTATTATAATGTTTGCGCAATCCACAGTGCAACAGCCTTGCCACATTATTATACCTTTCACTATATAGTACTTATGCCATTAGTTTGTCACAACCAAGGTGTGCAATTGTTTCCAATTCTGTTTTATAAAACCTACATTTGTCTGTTTCTCCCACATACTCATATGGACTTTGTAAGCCAACATGTACATAGTCCACCATCTTGGGCCTCCAATGTTAACCTTTCATCATTTGGTTTGAATTCACCTCTTCTTAACAATTCCTGCATTTGATCCTGATCAACATGAGGTTGTTCCAGGAGTTTTCTATACTTGCAACTATATTTATGCATTTTCCACATTTCTTGCCTTCTCATCTGATCCTTCACCTTATATTATTTCTTTTATTTTTGGCACATTCAGTTGCTGTCTGATTTTTATCTACTTCTGGTTTGATTTCCATTCCTGCTTGACACTGATATGCTTCTGCCAGGCTAAGAAGGGAAGTCATCGTAGATTTATTCTCCTCATGTTTCAAAACTTTCACTATGTTTGGGTCTTGTAAGGTTAGTAGATAAGTATGCAGTCCCACGATTACATATTTATACATCTAATCAATTTCAAGGAGGCCCATACCTCTTTCAGAACGGGGAATATACAATCTCGGTATGCACTGATTTTTATAAATGATTTGATGAGCATGAAGCATCCTTCTTGTTTTCCTGTCTAATCTATCCAACACCTTTTCATGTCTTTTTAATTTATCCAAATCTTTTGGGCTTCTAATACCGTGAAGGGAATGGACCCCATTCCTAAGTTAAAATATAATTAAAGTTCTTAAAATTAGTATTGCTTCGATCTTTGATGTCAGCCAGAAGTGCTCTTCGCACCACCCACAATGTGCCCAGTAATGACTCCTTCTGCAATTCGTATGGAGTTACATGTATTGGTAACATATCTAAATACGATTGTAGATTCTTTTTGATAAGACCCGTTGCTCCTACTACTATTGGAACTGTCTGAGTGTCTTTCTTCCACATTGCTCTCATTTCTGTCTGCAAATCCTGATATTTTATGACTTTGTGTCTCTCTGTATGCAATACACTGTAGTCACTGGGTATAGCGATTTCAATGATCAATGCTACTTTTGTCTTCTTTTCATGGACCGCTATATCTGGTTTTCTTGCATCTGTCTTTTG
This sequence comes from Protopterus annectens, assembly GCF_019279795.1. Taxonomy (NCBI): domain Eukaryota; kingdom Metazoa; phylum Chordata; order Ceratodontiformes; family Protopteridae; genus Protopterus; species Protopterus annectens. The sequence goes on from NC_056735.1 coordinate 42,976,389, forward strand.
AACTTTTGGTAATGGATGATCCCATGTGATGTAGACTTCATCATTTTCTATGATGCTTTGTGGCTCATGTTTCCAGTGTTTTTCAGCTACTTCAGTATTATAATGTTTGTACAATCCCCAATGCAACAGCTTTGCCACATTATTATGCCATTCAGTATGCAGTACTTTTGCCATTAGTATGTCACAAACAAGGTGTACAATTGTTTCCAATACTGTTTTACAAAACCTACATTTGTCTGTTTCTCCCACATGTTCAAATGGACTTTATAAGCCAACATGTACATAGTCCACTATATTGGGTCGTCAATATTAACCTTTCATCATTTGGTTTGAATTCACCCTTCCTTAACCATTCCTGCATTTGATCCTTATCAACATGAGGTTGTTCCAGGAGTTTTCTATACTTGCAACTATATTTATGCATTTTCCACATTTCTTGCCTTCTCATCTGATCCTTCATCTTATATTCTTTATTTTGTTTTTGGCACATTCAGTTGCTTCCTGTTTGTTATCTACTTCTGGTTTGACTTCCATTCCCACTTGATGCTGATATGCTTCTGGTAGACTAAAAATGGAAGTCATCTTGTATTTATTCTCCTCATGTTTCAAAACTTTCATTATGTTTTGGTTTTGTGAGATCAGCAGATATGTATGCCGTCTCACAATTATGGATCTATACATGTAATCAATTTCAAGGAGGCCCATACCTCCTTTGGAGCGGGGAATATATAATCCTGGCATGCACAGATATTTATAAATCATTTGATGAGCATGAAGCATCCTTCTTATTTTCCTGTCTAATCTATCCAACACCTTTTCGGGCCAGTCAGTCACTCCAAAACTGTAAGTTAGGATAGGAAGAGCAAATTGGTTTACAGCTTGAACTTTGTTCCTAGATGTCAATGCTCTTTTCAGGATTAATTTAAGTCTTCTAAAATATTCCTGAGTTTTATTTGCATTTATTCATGCTTTATTGTTGATCCTTCATCATTTCCCAAATATTTATACACTCCCTCTTGCTCAAGTTCTTTTATATCACATTCTTGTCCCAAACTGATGTTTTCTTGGTGCTGCAGCTTTCCTGCTTTAAAGGTTGCTTGTGCACATTTATCAAGACCAAATGACATTCTTATATCATCTGAGAAAGTTTTGACAATTTGCAGTTGTGCTTTCAGTCTCTCTTCTGATGACCTATACAGTTTTAAATCATCGACAAGGAGAAAATGAGAAGTCTTTACACTTTGTTGCTTTCCGGGAGCCAAATTATAACCATGATCTAATCTGTTAAGCAGACAGCTTAATGGGTTAAGGGTAAAGTAAAAGAACAGTGGTGAATGAGTCACCCTGGAATATCCCCCTTTGAATTTTTATCCCTGGAATAGTAATTTGTCCTTTATCATGACTTAACTGCAAAGTGGCTAGCAATGGTTTCATGGTCACTGTAATGTAGTTTGTAAGTGTAGGGTGCATCTTATACATTTTTAAGCAATATTTTATCCATGAGTGTGGGATACTGTGAAATGCTTTTTTCTATTCTATCCATGCCATGCTTAGATTCATCCCCTTTTTACAGTTCTCCACTGACTTTATTTAACAACAAATGATCCTTTGTTCCATATGACTTTCTTTTGTTACCCTTTTGTTCTAGTGTCATAATTGAGTTTCCTTCTGAATGACTATAACCTGTGTTGACATCATTCCAGTGTATAGTTTATACGTCATTGGAAGGCAAGTCATTGGTGTATAATTTTTAGGGTAACTTACAGATTCACAACTAAGTAGGAGCATTGTTCTTGTTGTTAGCCAGGTTGGTGTCTGTTCGGGGTGTGCATATAAATAGTTCTTACTTATGGCTAAATCTTTGTGCAAAGATGTTAATGCTTTTAGCCAGAAGTTAGGTACTGCATGTGGGCCTGGAGTTTTCCAATTAGAGGTTTTTCTTAACTTTGTTTCATTCTGTCTGGTCATTACTTCATCCAGTTTCTTATCCTGTACATGTGAACAACTTATTCTTTCTTTTATTTCTTCACTTCATTTAGCGTCTTTGTTATGTTCCACAAAATCTTCATAAATATTTCTCCAAAATGTATCTGTTTCTTCCTTTTTTTGGTGGTCTTTCAATTCCTTTTACCTTGTTTCCCAATTCTCTATAAAACCTTTTTGGGTCATCAATAAATTGTGTATTTTGTAATTTTCCTCTGTAGTTATCTGTGTAGCTTCTATGTTTTTCTGTCTGTGTGGTATTTTTAGTTTATTATTTGTGATAATGCATGATAAATCCTGATCCGTTATAATACTGCTTCTTGCTTTTATCATGTCTATCTTTCTAACTATTTTTTATTGATCTGTTCCCTCTTCTATACTCTTCTAAGAGTGACACTTCTTGTCTTAATTGCTTTATAGTTTTCTTTATTTGATACTGCCATGATGGCATTCGATTTCTCCCCATCCTTTCCCTTACTACTTGTGTTCTTGTGGTAGGAGTTTATCTGTTATTAATTTGGTTGCTCAGTAATCTATCCTATTTACTTTAGCTATATCATATGAATCTCTATTGACAGTCCTAATTACTGTGTTCATTTGTTTTATCAGACTTCTAACTTTTGGGGTTTTATTGACCTTCTGCAGTCTATTTCTTTCATTTATCTTAATATCCATCTCTATTAAATCAAGTAACTCTTTTTTTAGATCATTTTCTTCTAAACTGAGGACACATTCTTTGCTCGCCATTTCCTGCGGGCATTCTATCGAAAGTTCCAGAGCTTCTTCCTGTGCCACAGTCTCTTCAGTTTAACCCTTTATCATTCATTGCTCTTTCATATGGGAACTCACTGGCCTATCACTCCACAACATTGACTGTGTCATGGTTCTTTCCCTTGCTGTATAGCTCCAACTGAACCTTTGCACTGGTTTCCTCTGGGAGGCTCCAAAGTATCTTCATATGTCAACTGATTAGATGCTTCCTGCTCCACTGGTTTCTCCTTAATTTGGGTGTCCATTGCTCTATCCTGTTGTGTTGTTATCTGAGTTAAATTTTCTACACTGAATCCTTCACTTTGAAGGTAATCCATAACTTCAGTTTCTGTTTATTTAATTCTCCATTACTAATCCTCTTTCCTACTTTTCTTATTTGTTTTCTTATTTTTTGTATTGTAAAATTTTCCATATCTGGATATCTTTGCCTGTATTTCTCTTCAAATATCTTTGGTGTTGCTCTTTTTGCATTGATTAGTTTTGCTCTCTCCTTTGTACAACTATTGCAATGTATTAAATCTCTTTTTCTTTCCCATGTTCATATTTCTTCTTCCGATATCTCCTGCTCCTCTTGTTTCTCCTTACTTTGGGAACTAGTTCATAGGTTCATAGGTTCATAGGTTGGTACTAGGCTATTGGCCCTAGGGCCTATACAAGCCCAGCCATAACAATTCCCTGGATATTTCTTCCCACAATATTTAGTTCCCTGGACTCCTGTCTAACAAGGCGACTGATGTTATTCCCGGGGTGAATTTCCTATCTCCCATCCGATCGCCAAGGTTCCTTTTGAAGAGGGCCAAAGACGCGCTCTGCTTGACATGTATGGGGAGTCTATTCCAGAGTCTGGGGAGTCTCTGTGTCAGGAACCTATCCCTCCAGCATGTTTTGTTCATTGTGATGACAAGGTTTAGATCCCTGGAGCGTGTGGCTCTGAGGGATTGGGATTTCTTTAAGTGTAGCATATCCAACAGCTCTGGGTTTGACATGGCCTTGTATGTTAAGCAGAGATCATCTCTGAGTAGACGATATGTGACAGTATAGCTGGAGTTTTTTTAGACAGTCAGCATAGGGCATCTGGTTTAGGCCTGTGATTCATCTTCCATCATGCTGTGATATGACCTGTGTTAGATTTTCTACAATGAATCCTTCACTTTGCAAATATTCTATAACTTCAACTTCTATGTTTTTAACTTCTACTTGACTATTTTTCTGTTCTATATTCCCTCTTTGTGATCTTATTTTTTTATTGTGAAATTTTCCATGTCTGGATGCCTTTGCCTATATTTCTCTTTGAATATCTTTGGGGCTGCCATTTTTGTGTTGATTAATTTGGCTTTCTCCTTTGCATAAATATTACACCATATCAGAACTCTCTTTTGTTCCAATGTCCATATTTCGTTTTTATACTCTTCAAACATCTCTAAATTTTGTTCTTTAAATTTTCACACTTCCTCAGTCACTTTTTTTCCAAACGGCATAAGGTTTCTTGGTCTATAAAGTGTTTTTCATGGATCTGTTGTATTAATAAACACAGATTTTTATTTGAACTTTCTGACAATTTTTCTTGTGGAAGTATTTTCCTTTCCTCTTAATCTTTTCATATATCTGTTGTCTGAGATTCTGGGCTTCTTGCATAACAATAACAAGACATAGAGCAGGATTCAGGAAGCCTCCGTGTAAGAGTTATAACTCTTACACGGAGGCTGCAGTTAAACGGTGTGATGTCAGCATGTCATGCATATGCATGAGGTGCATGAGGCATGCTGAATCACACTGTAACTCTTACACGGTCGTGTAAGACAGCAGGGGGCGTGTCTATAGGCCAAGCCCTGCAAGTGGACACGCCCCCGGAAGTCTGTAATGGCAGAAATCAAACAGCTATGAGAGAGGCCATGGAAATGTGAATAAACACACTACACAACACATGCCCCCACAGACCAGCAATGTCAAAAGTGAACAGATGTTATAAAATGAAAATGAAAACTGTTTTATTTTTTTTAAAACCCCGTAAATGTTTGCTACTGCGTGCGCTCGTGTGCACGGGTGTGCTACTAGCGCAACTGCAGTTAGCAATCAGTGAGAAAGGATATAAGAACTAAATATGCAAAGTAAGCCAAGAAGTAATAGCATGGTGGTAGAGTTGTTAGCTTAAGAGCAGGCAGGCAAGGTTCGAGCCAACACAACAACCTTTTTTTTTTTTTTTGTAAATAAGCACTAAAAAGGCCCCTGACAGTATTGTGCAAATGTAAAATGGAATGAAATGGAGCATATATTTCCAAGTAATACAATAATAAAAATACTTAGAAATGTACTGATAGCTAAACTGCAGTGAGACAGAGTGCCCGTAGCTGAGTAGTGTTTCACAGGCTGCAAATTGCTTGCCCGTAGCTAAGCACTGGTTTAACAGGCTCAAACTGTGTGCAACTAGCTGTGCTTAGCTTAACATGCGTCTTACTAGCCTATTAAGGTTTAACCCAGTGCACACCATTTGCGCGGAGGTGCGTGCCGCGCCCACAAGCAACCGCCGGTGCGCATGCGTTAGCTCCGTGCAAACGAGCGCAGACCTGGTTTTAAGTGCTTAAAAGTGTCTTTGGCATGTTTGATTGACAGGTCCTGAACTCATGTCTAGACAGTCATAAAAACTAAAAATCAGTGGTCAGATTCGAACCCAGGATACTATGCACTAGAGTCAAGGTACTAAACCACTAAGCCATGACAGCAGTACTTGGAAATGCAGAAATAGCATATATATAGGATGTAATTCAAAATGGAGCATGAGAAAGCAGTTTCTGTGAAGTAGATACAATTCCAAAACGGCCAGTCATAGAAATGTGTGGGAAAATCGGCATATATAAGCCCCATAGGCGGGAATACACAGCATAAACGATTGTAGAATAGACCTGTAGGCAGAATGAGTGGAGTAGGGGAGGGACGTTGCTTTCGAGCACAGCGGTGGGGCGTTGAGGAGTCCCGATACATGGTCTGGCTCCTAGTTCACCATTATGAGGCCCAACTCATGCAGGGCCAGGTCTCATGGGGAGCGTACAGGGCGGAGGCATGGGACCAGTTGGCTCATGATCTCACTAGTGCTACTGGGATTCCACGTACTGGTGAGCAGGTCCGTCACCATCATGCGGACCTGAAGCGACATAAACAAGACCAGTTGACCCAATGGATCCAGGAGGCCCGGGATATGCCCAATGCCCCACTACTGAGTAAGTTACATTTTACTTATGTATGTAAGGAATTCAACTAGCTGATACCATGGAGATGTGTATTCCAATATTACTCATTTTGTATTACAGCTGCAGGTGTTTGCTCTATGAATCGACGGGCATATGACCACAGGCTGGCGCGGCTGCGCCACCATGCAGGTTAGTAACCCCACCTAGTACTTGTAAATAAATATTATAGCGTAGCAGAACGCTGCAGTGTATTGATTAAAAGTAATAGAATGTGCAAGCAACAAGTGAAAGTCTGCAGGTATGGCTGCAGCAAGTTCATCAGTATGCAAGTGAAACTGGAAATATAATTGATAGAAATAAATAGTGCTGTAATACAGATGTCCCACCATTAATTAAATGTAGTATAACCTGCAGTAGTCTCAAGAGTACAGCTTCAGAAGCTGAGGTAATCACATGTGAGATATATCCCCTGTTGAAATGCTGAATCATGACAGAAGTGAGGCTGCTGGGAAGTGTTTGAATCACCACAGGTCTAATATGTGAACAAAGCCTAGAAGTACCAACCTGAACTGTGAAATAGCAGGATGTGTGAGAGTGACAGAAAGGGTCATGTATCAATAAATAAAGTAGTAATAACTCCTGAATATATAAGCTTCAGTGTGGTTCTACAGAACTAAATGCATGTGGGAATTAAAACTTAACATCCCAAACTGATTTCAGTGTGTCTGAATCTTGAATGTTCAGGCCAAAATCTGTATATGGTGATAACAGTCAACAATTTGCAGATAGAATGAATGATTGTCTGACATACTAAACATCCATAGTTGTCCCCTGCCCTGTCATCAAAGTGTAGCAGGATGATGTATCTGATCAAATTCAAAATAACTAGGATAGTGATGTATCTGTAACAGGTCTAGCATGACAGTCAGTTAAAAATCAGTTTTAAACTATCACCCACAAGTTAATTGTGTTCCTATTACAAATGCATATCAATGTATAATTTATGAATGTGTCATCATTTTCTTTCTCCACCCACCTTATAATTGCAAATTAAAACACTCACTAAATATTGGTATGTGAACATTTCATTAACCATGGACATCTGTCCTGTTTCAAAAATATATGCATGTCTGTTGTTGCATGTGCCCTGTTCATACCTGCAAACCTGATGGCCTGTTGCCATTAATCAACCCTGCATGTTGTTTGATTGTGTATTTCCATTCAAATAATGCATGTGATATTGATATGCCCGTTGTTCAATGGTGTTAATATCTGGGTGTTTGTTTAATGGGAATACCAATGCATGCTGTTATAACTAATTTGAATGGAATAATATGCCACTAACCCAAACTAACATAACATACTCACAAACCTAGAACGCTTGTGAAGGCAGGTCCCAGCGGACCCACCTCTCCCACCTCAGCTGGCGACTGCACCTGGCACTAGTGCTCAGGCTGGACCCTCCTCCGGTGGCCCTGTGCCACCTTCGGGTGGAAGCGCTGCAGGGGATGGGGCCCGTCCCCCCCTCTGCAAGCGTGGCCGGAGGAGCTCGTCCACTCACCCTCCAAGGTGTCCGGTCTGTGGTGCGAAGGGAGATCCAAGACTCTGTACTTGGGCCCCTACGCCAGCTTGAGGCCCGGGTGGCACAGCTTACGGGCATGCCCGTTGTCCCGCCTGCACAGCCCCCAGCACAGCCCCATCCTGGGCTGTGAAGGAACAGTGGCAACTGCCTATGGGTTGGGATATCAGTTCCACTGTTGCCATCTGTGGGCTAATGTGCCCTGGATATCCCAACCTCCGTCCCCGTCAATTGTGTAACCCCCACACATGTGTCATACACCGCCCCTTGTCTGTCTTGTCTGTTAACCTACCCAACCTACCTCCCCAGCTATACCGACTACCTCACCTGACATACCACTCTCACCTGATAAAAAAAAAAAAAGGGCACTCTGTACCCACAAAAAAGTTACGCCCCATACATAGCTGTCCATGTTGCACACATGTCCGCTGGACATTGAAACTGTTAATTACAATTGGCTGTACAACAGGTATTAATGTTGTCCTGACACCTCTCTCAGGGGTGGAAGGTTCCAAATGTCACACCAAATTGCATACAAATGCACAGCTGTTGCTGAGAAAGACATGGGCAGCTATGGGCCTCACCTACATCCTTCCTGCAAATTCCAAGCTTGTTTCCCTACTGTTTTACCCTCTTTGTGACCCCTTTTTCACCACTTTCCTGTCACCCCTTTTTCTTTTCTTTCAAAGAAAATAGCGCGGGTGTGCGCTTGTGTGCACGTAGCTCACCGCCAGTGCGCATGCGTGAGCTCCACGCAAACGAGCGCAGACCTGGTTTTAAGTGCTTAAATTGACAGGTCCTATACTCAGTTTGAAAGAAAAATAAATTCCCACTGCCAGTCTCGAACCCAGGACCTTAGTAACAATAGTCTGTTTACCTACCACTAAGCCATGACTCTCAGACAAGAATATAGTGCTAAAATAAATATAACATGTAATAGTAGGAATCAATATAAAGACAATATAGGATGTGTACTACCCAAAGCATGTCAGGTAGAATTTTAATGCCTGAATTACTGGATTCCCATACTAGTTTAGTGTTAACAGAAACAGCCCTGCTAATTGTTAGCTTGTGCATAATAATGTAAGGTAATGTACATATATGAAAGTATGTATATGTACACATACATATATATATATATATATATATATATATATATATATATATATATATATATATATATATATATATATTAATACATATGAAATATAGTGGTAGGTGTCCATACACACTCACTACAGGAAACAGTGAAGATAAATGCAGCAACCAGAATCTGCAACACAGCCTGACTCCTGTGAGACCTACTAACCCTTTTAACTGCTTAAAGGTGCCTCCAGCACTTTGATTGATAGGCCCTGTACTCAATTTGAAAGCAAAATAAAAGCATACTATTAGGCCCTACCACAAGACCATTGTAACACTAGTCTGTATGACCTACCACTAAGCCATGACTCTCATACAGGAATATAGTGCTAAAATAACTAGAACATGTAATAGTAGGAATGAAGATAAAGGCAATATAGGATGTGTACTACCCAAAGCATGTCAGGCAGACTTTTACTGTCCCAATTACTGGATTCCCATACTAGTTTATTGTTAACGGAAACAGCCCTGCTAATTGTTAGCTTGTACCCAATAATGTCAGCTAATGTACATATATGAAAGTATGTATATGTACACACACACATATATATATATATATATATATATATATATATATATATATATATATTAATACATATGAAATATAGTTGTAGGTGTCAGTATGCATACACACTCACTACAGGGAACAGGTGAGAGAAATGCAGCAACATGAATTTACAACACAGCATGAAGCATGAGAGACTGACTAACCTTCACACTCACAGAACACTGTCGACAGCATACCAGCATGGTCCACGCCCTTACAATCTGAAAGGGCAACGCCTATCTCACATACCCTTTTATAGCACTGTCCTGAAATCACAGTGAGACATGCAATCAGTACACAACTGGCTGCATGCAATTAGCAAATGCTGCCTTACAATTGGTGCAGAGGCCATCACATGGACCTATGCAGATACCTACAAAAGCATCCAGTACTAACACTACACACATGCAATACATTCATTGCACAAAACCGACGGAGAAAGAGAGAGAGAGAGAGAGAGAGAGAGAGAGACAGAGAGAGAAGAAAAAAAAAAAGAAAGAACGACAGCCAGCAACACAACCAGCAGCAGCAGCAGCAGCAGCAAACAGCAAGTAGCACCACTGACACAGCAACAGGTGACACAAACACAGGTAATGCAAAGTAGCAGGTCAATACTGTGTTTACTGTGAAACCTCCAAATGTATCATAGTTCACTATCTATAGGTATGTCTATGAGATAGGTTGTGTGTACATAGTCCTGATATATATACATATGTAATATTGCTGTACATGTCATCCATACTTAAAACTTCTATAGCTTAGAACACAAGGCCAGTTATGCATATGATGCGGTAGTTCCCAGTGCAGTAGAGGTTCCTCCTCATTGGTGTGGGACCACTGTGTATGTATGGCACTGTTCAGGTACATATCCTGTAGTATGGCCAGGGTGTAATATCAGTCTGTAATGTGGTGCTATGTCCTCTAGGGGTGAACGTATCACACATCCTGGGATACCATTTTGTAACAGTGATGCTGTGTGTTCTGCAATGTTGAGGGTGGCCCTTACCTGGACATGTGAGATGATAAGGAGGTTACAGTCATCTGTGATAACTAATTCCACCTGTGTAGGAGAATGGGGGGGATACCTACACCTAAACTGTCTGCAACAATGTTGCCAATATCTGTGCATTTGGTGAATGTGAAGCATCTTACCACTGCTGACCACAGATGCCTTGCCTTCATGTGAATCTGCCCTGTGCTGCAGTAGCCTCCTGCTATTGTTATACAATGTGCCTGTATCTGTAGTCCACTGGACAGGATAAATATGTGTTGTGCATACGGTCTGGGTTAGATATGTGTGTGCACATTACATGCACTATGTGGGATGTCTGTGTTAAGCATTTGCAAAGGGGCCAGCAGTGTGTGTTGTGGCTTCCACTGGCCCAGTGGGCTGCATGGATAGCATCACAGTCCTAACTAGTGAATAACTGTGTAATTACATACATACATAGCAAGGTAGTGTACTGTGCTTGTGGTGTTGTTGGGATATGTATATCCAGGCTGAGTAATGTGTGTCCACATCACAGGGTTGGATGGCAACACACATACAGTATGTAGGGATGAACACCCAGAGTGTTTCAGAAGTGTTGCCTGTGCAGAAATATCTGGCCATTACCTGCGCATCCCCCACAACACACACACATGCAACATATGGCAGAAGTAGTATAGCAGTACACATATGTTCATAGGTTCATACTAGGCTATTTGCCCTAGGGCATTGATAAGCCTAGTAGAATGTGTTTGTCTTTTGCCACCCAAGTAAAATGTATGTTGCTATGCCCTTTTCCGAGGTTAGTATACTGTGCCTCTGCCTAACAGTGACATAGAAGTGATACCCGGGGTACAACTATGATCTCCATCCACTCATCCAGATTCCTATGGAAGAGAGTCAATGAGGGACTCTGTCTAACCTGTACTGTGAGTTCATTATAGAGTGAAGGGAGCCTCTGGGTTATGAATATGTCCCTCCAGCATGTCCTATCTATGTCAGTGCTAAGGTTCAGGTCTCCTGAGTGTGTGGCTGTATGGGAGTTTGATTTCCTGAGGTGCAGCATGTCCATTACTTCTGGGTTGGACATGGCTGTATATGGCAGGCACAGATTGCCTCTGAACAGGCAGTATGCCACTGAGTCCAGCTGGACTTTCTTTAACGGGGCAGCATATGGCATCTGTTTGAGCCCTTTGATCCTCCTGATGAGGTACTGTTGGGGTTTTTCCAGTTGCTGTAGGTGTCTGGTTAGGTACATCCCAAAAGGGGCATTGTACTCAATTATAGGCCTGATGATGGATGAGTAAAGAGGCACGATGACCTCCCCTGCTGTACATGTGAATCCCTTCATGATTAGCTGGGCTATATAACATGCCTTTCAATCCACTTTGGCCACGTGGTTGTCAAATGACAGATTGCTATCAAGTTTGTTCCCCAGGTCCCCAATTACTTCTTCTGTACTTAATGGCTTAACACCTATGTGGTACTTTGCCACCAATGTGGAGGTGTGGGTATCTTTGATGAATATTGATAGTCCCCCTCCTTTTGTTTTTTGGTCCAAGTGTTGGGGCCGACAAGAATGGTAACAGGTATAACGTGGTAGTGCTGGTGTGCTCCTGGGAAACCTGAAACAGGTGTCTGTTACTGCCCAGATATCGATGTCCATACTGCTAAGTAGAGTTTTGACTGCGTGTATCTTGAGGTTTAGACTTCTGGTGTTGAGTAGCATTACTCGTAGTTCCTCATCCTTTGTGATACGTATGGATGTGGGTTTGCCTTATGAGCCTTGCCTAATAAAGGCACTATGGGTGTAGCAAGAGCCTTTGCCAAAATCCAAAAGCCCAGGGGTGAGAGGTGCAAGCTGTCCCTAGCAAAGCATCGTGGCTTGTACAGCATATCATCCCAAGCTGACAGGCATTGGATCACCTGTGAATGACACCAGTATGTCAGTCATTTGTTGAAAGTGATAATCTTGCCTTGATATTGTGGCATCATTCTTGGTGAGGGTAAGATGCTACTCAAGGTCAGGGTCATACTGTCTTGGGCTACACACTCCCAGAGCTCCTTTCTGTCTCCTGTCATGTAGTCCAAGGAGGTATGTGCCAGGTCATTCAAACCAGCATGGACAATGAGTGAGTCATATTTGTACTTGCCTTGGAGTTACTTGAGTGCTTGTGTTATGTGGCGGGTCGTAGTGCCCGACAGGCTGCATACTGTGACCCTCTCCTCGTTCAGCCTGGTGAACGTGACGTCAGTGTGCCTGATGATAGAGGCACCTATTACAAGTGTATGAGGTGTGTTGTGTACTGTTAAGGGCTGTGAGTGTTCAGCACATTGGCTTTGTGAGATATGTGTTGCACGTGTTTGGTTTTAGGGTAGCGGTTGCTTGGGTGGCTGCTTTGGAGGTCTCTGCTGCTTAGGCAGATCTTTATTCTGAGCCTCCAAGTATGTTTTTGTGTGATTATGTGTTTGTTTTACTGTCGTGGTAGGTCTACATGAGACTGGAATTGTAGTGAGTGTGGTTTCCTCCTCCACCTGACTGGTTATGGCAGTATTGAGTAGAGACAGCCTGGCCTCCAGTTCAGTATATGGTTGCATCACTCACATGTGTTCAAATTTGTTGTTAGGAGGAGGGGGTTGTCTGTGTACATGCGGCTGTTATAACATTGCCTCTGGATTACCACACTCACCAGCTGGACTGGAGGGGAGATTGACAACTGACCTTTGGACATGCTAGAATACTATTGTGAATTCCATAATAATTGAAACAAGGTCCAGCGGTGAGTGAGGGTGTACTGATATTAATTTCTACTGCTGACTGATATATTAGCTTCAGTGAGCAAGTGCCAGGTAACTTAAGTGCAATGTGTTACAATGAAGTAAATGCAAAAACGACAAGCAGTCGATTGCTGTCAAGTGTAACAAGGAAATACGTACAGTAAGAAATGCAGATATCAGTAGTGATTCACAGAAGAGCTGTGAAGCTGTGTATTATGTGGAAGTAGCGTACCAGTGAAATAACAAGCTAACAAATAAGAAGCATATAAATAAAGCTAGATGCAGGAGGCTTGGATGTAGTGTATGCTACAGCAAACAAGGTGTACCAATGTCAGTAAGATACAGTTCAAATATGCAGACACTATAAACCTGAAACCAGGAGTTTCCAGCTATGAATGGCAGAGTACAGCCTATTCTCACAAAAGAGTGCAGACCACAAACCTTGTTAATGTGAAATAACTGGCCTGAAGGCCAACTGCTTATACCAGAACTAATACACTTGGACAATGGGCTCTCAATCAGCAGTTCCCAACTTAGAAGGATGAGAGCTATGTGTCCTGCCACCACAGTGCTTGCCACAAACCTCCCTAATGTAAAAATACTTGTCTGAAGGCCAGGTGCTTAATCCAAATGACCTAGAATGATAGCTACACTTTAATCAAGTTACAACCAAGCAGTAATAAGTACAATTTAATACTTCCTGTATAGAATGTGTACCATATATTGCTGACATACTCTGCTGATAACCTGTTTGTGTACCTTTCCAGGGAGATATGGCTCCAAAAAGGAATCCTGCCTACTCTGCTGCAGAGGATGAAGTGATCCACCAGAGCCTGGTGCGTGACTATGACATCCTGTTTTCACGCACCACCCAGAATCAGCAGGAGAGGTCTGCACTGTGGCAAAACCTTGTCAGCAGGATAAATGATGTTGGCATGCATGATAGGACATATGAGCAGGTGAAACATCACTGCAGTGATTTGATTAGAAATGTCCACCAGCGTGCTGCAGATATCCGCAGGCAACAGGTTGCCACAGGTGGGGGGGGTTGCCACACATCCCCCCCTCACCAGATAGGAGGGGCTACTGCTAAGTGTTGTGGATCCAGCCCCAGAACAACAACAGCATCAGACGTGCATCATGATGGAGGTTGGATCCACACAGCAGCAAGACACCGAGCATGCAGGTAAGATGCCATATGTACATATGACTGTTCTGTACACTGTTACTTCATGCATGCATAAGGTGTGCACATGGTATGTATCTGTCATCATGATATGTAATTGTGCATGTGTGATACTGACATTACGAGCAGCTGATGTGTATAAGGGAACTGGTGTACTACTGTACTGTATCATATGCAAAACAAATGGCACACTTGTGCCCACTGACATTACTTCCTTCATATTTCCAGGTCCCTCCCATCTAGCAACGAGGCAGGCCATACATGCTGGTGAGTGTGTTTATCATTACCTGAAAACAATTTATAATACTAGTAAGAGTAGTGTAACTCTGTAGTATAAGCATTCTGGTGACTGTGTTTAATAATACCTGCAATACCCAAGTTAATACTAGTAAGAGTAGTGTAACTCAGTACTGATGTGTGTGTGTACTGTGGGGTGTGCATGTGTGCAAGTGTGCCTGTGCCCATGTGTGCATGTGTGTGTGTGTCCATGAGTGCATGTGTCCATGTCTGAATGTGTGCATTAGTATTGAAGTGCATCACCGTAACATATGTGTTGAGACTGTAATCTGTGTTCCCTGTTTTCTTCCCGTAGGTTCTGGTGCTGCTCTGGTGACCTGCAGCAGGGAACCTGAATCTTGTGCCCCAGGTACTGATGATGATGAAATGTCTATAATGGTGCAGGAAGGTGTGTCTGGGTCTGCCATTGGTCAGCCAATCGACAGTACACAGCTGTCAACCCCTTCAATGCGCACAGTCATCCTGCCGTTACATCCTTTGTCACCATTGTCCCTAGGTGATGGACAGTATGCATTGGGCATAGATCAGGGTAATGTGGTACCTGTGGTACATGCATCCCCACAAAGCAGCCATGAGCAGGGTCCTCCAATGGTACCATGCAGACAGTCGCCCATGGGTTCTCGTGGGGGCATCCGTGGCCGTACTGCCTCTGGCCAACGTGCCCAAGGAGGTATGTTAACCTCCACTATGTTTTGGACTGTTATGCAGGCACAGGCGCATATGGAAAGGTACACCAGACAGGGTCTGAGGGAGCTGAGAGCATGTCGCACAGCCATGACAGACAGCATGCGTGACATTGAGAATGCTATTCGTAATTTCACAGATGTCGTTGACAGACGTTGTGGGGACATACAACAGCTGCTCCACAACCAGATGTCCATGGGCCAGGGCGATGGTGTGCGTTTGCGACGTCAACGTGGCCATATGCCGGCAACAGCACCAGCTGGCAGTGGCCATGGATGACAACAGGCCCACTTACGCACCTCAAGTGCCAGCAGCAGCCCCAGCAATGCTGGGTCAGTGCTGATATCGGGACGCCCCAGGAGACCACGTGCATGTGGCTCTGGACAGTCCCAACAGGGAACTGTGTCCAGTCAACACACACCTGCTTCCGATGACAGTACCCAGTCTGGGTTAGTACCGGATACGGTCCGTAGCACCCCTGCCAGGCACAGGTACTGTGTCCGTGCCCACAGACACTGATCTGGATGACCTGACAGGTGCAGTCTGTGGCTGTCCACAAAACCCTGTACATGGCAGCCATTATGTGGGACTGTGTGCATGCTTACACACATGCAGAAATCTAACACCTAGGGCAAACACATACACACACACACTGCACCAACACTGGTCCACCCTGTACTGCTGCCCCTCACAAACACACATACACACACATGTCAATTGGTGGTACCAGTGGCTGGCTTGGGCATACCTAACCCACACCCTGTGCATATGATGACACTGTGCCACCTCCTGCATACTACAACATCAGTGCAGGAAAAGGTAAACACGTTGCTGATGCACAGGGTGACCACATAGATGTGTATAAGTAGTAACATGTTGGTAACTGTTCACTGTTCCACTATGATTGTGTGTATATCCCAGCATTCCTGCTGCAGTAACTGTATGAATGTCATAATTGTTATCTGCACCCATACTACTTACCAAAGTGTACCAGCTGCACACCATCACATGCTACCATTGACTATGGGAATGTGCATCATGTGCTGTATTGTAGATTCAGCTATATGTATCTGTTCTGTCACACATGCATTTACACACACCCTGCTACCCCCACACATGCACACGCTCACCTGCCATTTCCATTATTTATTACCCTACATGAGTACCTGTCGACACATGACAGGTACACATTTGAAAAGTGCACTATTTGGATTACTACCAATTTCCTCTTCTCTACCTGTACTCACAGGGTGCAGGCAACCGCATTAGTTTAGAAGTGTAATGTGCATCAGGTACTGTGGTACCCTGATTGCCATATCATACATGTTTTCCATACGGAAATGCACACACAGAAACATCCCACATCCACACACTTCCTACATTCAGGTTTCAAAACACTATCTAGGTGTGTTCTGGTACATGTGCGTGTTACAGTAGCATGTAGCACTATACTGAGTACTGGCAGTTGTCTGTTGTCATGTTGTTTGTATAGGGTGCTGTCAACATCACTGTTAAGGGAAATGTGCACCCTGCAGTGTGTAGCCCAATTTGGCAAAAGCCACATCCCACCCCCAGCATTGTGCACACAAACCAACCCCACTCACACTAAAACACATACTTTCCATTTGCAAGATTCAAACCCCTACATAACTGTGTTATGACACTAGAGACAGACACATTAGCAGGTCGCTATTTGCATTAGTGGGAGAAATCCT
>NC_056735.1:42993744-43088744 GCF_019279795.1 Protopterus annectens
CATTGTCACCACCCTCAGCAATTCGCCTATGCCTGATTATAACAGCTATGGCAGCCCCTAGCATTTCTGCTCTGAGTTCAGCTTTTTTCAGTTTTCAATCCTGATAGCTTACTCCTTTCTTGCAGTATCTCTTGTGAGAAACACCCTGCACTGCTGTTTGCAGTGTTTTAAGTGCTGGGTTGGGCTTCTGGTCTGCCTGTGTAATTGCCTGCTTCCAATTGTTCGCACCAAATAACTTCAGCAGTCTCCTCTGGCAGCTTCTCTGTATTCTGGTTGTTTCCTTTTTCCTCTCTGTTTCCTCAGGGGGAGCAATGTGCACACCAGCTTAAGCACGCTCACAGTTACTTAAACGCGCGCACACATCCTTACACGGTGTTAAACGCGCGCACACATCCTTACACGGTGTGAACGTGGCTGATTCATGTTAAAACGCGCGCACACAGCCTTATTCATGTGCACGCCCGTGCAAACCGTTGTAAACGGTTTGCAACACGCTCCCACATGCTGAACCTGCCTTACACGCGCGCACACGTGCGCATGCACGTATATCAAGAAAGTTTGAGTGTAGGGATAGTGTGCACCCTCTATTTCTTGACTTTCCTAGTATTCTGTTGGGACACACCTCTCTCCCTGATGTCTGTCTGTCATCTATCACGTTACACTGCCCTCCAATCTGATACATTTATTTCTATCATTCCCCCCCATGATGTCACCTACCTCTTACTCTGTTCCTCCCCCTTCTGTAACTCTTACACTACTCGGAAAGTGCTCATTACCTATGTGGCAGTGTGATTCAGTATTGTAACCCTCATTTACATAGGATTGCCTAGTAATGCTTAGTTACATTTCTTACACGGAGCTTCCCCCCCTTGGCAACCACTACACGGAGGCCATATTGTTTTTGGTCTGCTAGTCCCTGCATTGTCATTCCATGTAATACATTAAACCCACAATTGTGGGCTTAAAAGCTTCGGTTTTCAGTTTTAAGCAGCGCACCCCGTTTGCGCGGGTGTGCGCTGCAGTTACACATGAAAATCCCACAAAAAAAAAGTTATTTTAAATAGTTTTGCAACACTTTTTAATGCCAATGGCCACATATTTGGCCATTGGCATGCTAAATGAAACATATGCACCCTTTATTTGGAGCTGACATAGCTCCGTTGTCAATTTTGCAGAAATGTACTCAGTTGTCAGCTGAGTACATTTCTGCAGCTAACACGTCCGTTACACGGACTGGTTTCTGCTTCGTGGATCGCTCAAATACCTCATTTGCATATATGTGAGCTGCAAATGAGGTATTGAGCATTTCCACGCCCAGTCCGTGTAAGAGACGTGTTAGCTGTCTCTTACACGGAGATTTGGGCTGTTGCTGAATCAGGAGGCTTACACAGAGGCTTACACTACTCTTGAACTCCGTGTAAGCCTTCCTGAATCCTTTCTTATCCTCAATAGTCCATTCTATCATCTGTATGGCTCTTTTTTGGCCTATCACCTTTTGTGATTTTTGTAGACTGCTACTTCCTTCTACAACAGGAGGGGCCATCCTCCCACTGGACCTGTCTTAGCCCCATTGTAGGAATGTTTCCATATCTTGAAGATTCTACACTGTCATTTTTTTCCAGTCCTGGTAAAAGTGCACGTACCAGGACCTTTTTTTATCCTGGGACTTGTGCACCCAGCTATCTTCTTTATTTTTAACCTACTTCTGTCCATGATATATGCTATATAAAATACAATCTATATATCACTGTCTTCTTGGTGAGATTTTGTAAAAAAAAACAGGGTCCACTTCATGAAGGTACTCACCAAGACATGAGGATGAATTCAATTCCAGCAGCACTTCTCTCCTTTTACTGATTCATTCGGACCCCTTTCTGTGTATGTGATCCTGTAGTGGTGTAAGTGATAGGGGTAGATGTAATTCTATGCCAAGGCATTGCTATTGTGTAACAAAAGGTAACTGTAACTGAGCAAGAGCAACAATTTGTAGTGGTCCCATGGCAGACAACCTTATTTTGGTGCCAAATAACACACTTGTAAACATTTTAGCAATCATATGAGTTTACTGGTAAACATCCAGTTCCAGAGTAACTTAAAAACCATTCTGCGATGCATCTGTTATTTCCATTTCTGATGCAGTTGCTCTTGTAATCACAATATCATCTGCATAAAATAAGATGTACTTGCCCAGGTACATCCTTGCTCAAAGTTGAATACCTGATTAAGCAGTAGCCCATGTGAGCTGACTGGAAAACAAGTACCCAACTGTGAGAGTGCGGATAACAAGCAGTCAGGACTTCAGTAATTGAATTACAACATATATAAAAGTCAGAACAGCACTGTCAACTTCAAGTACTTTGATTTGCATTGAAGTACTTTAGCTGACCAAATCTTTCATAAAGAAATATAATTGTAATATTAGTGCCTAATAGTGCAGAACACGTAAAAATTAAGAAACCTGCTCTGTTTTGGCATCTGAGAATTTGAGTGGCAGTGATATTCTGGACACATGGTGCATTTTGCAGGTTCTACATGTATACACAGTACTGGGCAGTGGTAGTGTGTGGTTTGGGAATCCCAGAACAGTGCAGATAGGGTAGTACTAGTTATCTGAATTGTCATGTGATCTCACTCTTAGTATATTTAAAGTTTCAGGAGAGAGACTTGTCTCTGCAAAAAGCATTTATTTTTGTGAATTTAGTGGCTCGGCAGTTGATTTATTTTTTCAAAACATCGACTGCTGATGAAATGCCAGTAAAGCGAACCGGCATAAACTCACACACATGCATGTGTCTATGTATGTGCAGGAATAATGCATACAGACATATATAAATGAGTGCTTTGCTTATGAGTCTATATCTGCATGCTTGCATTTATGCCTATATACAATGTACATATATATTCTATAAATATAGCCTATATATGTATATTATGTGTGAGTGTATATATACATACATATATATATATATATATATATATATATATATATATATATATATATATATATATATATATATATATACAGTTATATATGTGTGTGTGTGTGTGTGTGTGTGTGTGTGTGTGTGTGTGTGTGTACATATAACACAGACAACTAGAAAGACAGAGGATAATAATGCACATACAGATGGCTATGGAGATATTTTCTTTTCCAGGATGGTTGCACAATCAGACATACTAGAAGTGTCTAGCCATATTGGCATTCCCATGAAAAATACTCATTCTTTTACTTATATTTTCTTTGCTCTAATGGAACTTATGAACAACAGAAATTTTTCCTTTTATATGTTGCTGTTTTACCCTGAGAACTGAAGCATCTCTGTAAGAATGTTGATAATGCCTGCATGTGGTGTCACAAGTTTACATAAAGATGTTCTCCAGTGTGGAAAGCAAAATATACAGCATCTGTGTAAAGAATGTATAGCAGGCGTTTGGAACCCTTGGGCATAAACAGATGGTGACTGTGGAAATGTAGTTCTGTCTATGACTGCCTTCAATATACAGATCAACAATCCTTAGTTTTCAGGGGCTTGTTTAATTTTACCTCTAAAAATATATTTGTTTGCTCTGTATTCCAGCATTTGATGTGTTAAAAGTAGAGATCTAAAGTTATCAGGCATAACCAATATGGTACTTTATTTAAAACAAAATGTTTTTGCATAAAAGTGTTCTAGAGAAGCCCTGATCTGTCATATGAATAGCAGGCTTTAGTTTCAATAATGATATAACTTTGTAAAAAATATATACAGATATGCTCTGTATATATTCTGTGTATCAGTCTTTCATCACATCTGCCATGCCTGAAAACATTTTGTATTGTTACAGTACATAAAATGAACTTATAGGTAGTAAAAAACTGACAAAGGATTGAAAATGTGAATAATTTCTTTCTCTGAGATGTATTGACATTGAAATTGATTTATTTAAGTGATAGGATAAAGGGGATGTAACCCCGACGTGTGGGGTACAGGGTTTTGTATCCCACAAAAACATCAGTACATGTAGGGTTACATTTAACAAACTGTGATGTTGATCTAGTTTCTGACAAAATGTGTTTGTCAAAACACATTTCAGGGAATTGCCTTTCAATGACTTGTACATAAAGCAGATGGCAATTCCACTGTATAAAGTCACTTTTTCAACTGAACATCATCCTTTACAGGTAAAAATGATTAAAACAACACACAGTATGCATTATGTGAAAATATGGCTATGTGTACTTTAATAAAGACTGTGTCTGTGCATTAACAAAGCAGAATTTATCTTCAGCTGCGCTGGTACTGAATACATGCATTTTAGCAAATGGCATATACATTGTTGGAGAATGTTCTTTTCACCAGGTGGACTGGACAGTACAAGAAAGACATAGAAGTGTATTAACAGAATGCACATGGACAGAGCAACTGATATCACATTAAATCAACACAAACTTGTGTATCTGAAACATGGAAATCCATGCAAAGATGGTGTTAGAACAGATGAAGTGATGACATCCTGTAACAAACCAAGATCTTCAGTAGGTCATAAAAAATGAGGACATCGGGCATTGTGAAAACACGCAAAAAAAAAAAAAAAAAACATCTGTTTATGTTAGTGAGCATAACATGAGACCCTGGTAGTACAAATATGGAAGGAGATAATGTTGCACTTCCATTATATTCCTCACAAGATTCCGAATGGATAATTTTACACTTCTGGAAATGGACCTCTGCAAAGTAAATGCACTCACCAGAAATTTCTATATCATATGCACTTTGTTACAGATAAACATAATTTGATGTTACTTCCCTGTATTTTCCTTGCATAATCAAAACCATTGTTTAGCTACATATGTGCACTATGTCACCTCCAGGAAAATTGCTGGTGACATGCTGAACCTTGATAGCCAATTATTATGTGTAATACTTGCGTATCCACATTAAACATATACACTCATCACAGGCTGAAACCTCAGCACATTGCTTAGTTTTCCTGTTCCTGAAGCTACCTGCTGAGAAAGCAACATATGCACCTTCACCAATTCCTCTACCAACTCAAAGCCCTACCATTCAAACTACCCAGACTGTGCCTGCAAATGGTGTACCCCTGTAAACAAACTAAAACAAATAAATAAATATTCAACATAAACAAAGGTTAGGTATTTGTAGATTCAGTTAATCTAACATAATCTGCCAGCATTCAACCTAGTTGTCTTTCATTAAATTGTCTGGTATCCATCACTCACATACACTCACGCACACACACGTGCAGACACACACACATACACACACACACACACACACACACACACACACACACACACACACACACACACACACACACGGACAGTTTGGAGGATTGCCATGTTCACTTTGGGGGATTTGGAGGAAACCAAACCATCAGTGAAAACTCATCAAGATAGAGGGAAGACAAGGTGTCTTCGTATAGAAAGTACTGTATTAGGAACCAAACTGGAGAACTGTCAGACAGTTCCATGAAATACAGACTGCTTCTATTGAGGGCTGTCTCATAAATGTCAGGACTCAGCCTTGGTTTCAGGAAACAGGCAACTTTATTATAAAGGACATATCAGCTCACTGACAATAGTTCAAGAGTTGCCATGAATTATAATACATGCTGATTCTTAAAAAGTCAACAATATACATTATTATTAAAATGGGGTAACTATTTGAAATTCTGAGATACATTAGTATGAGTCCCGGAATACCAAGACTGAATGACCAAAAATACGCCCTTACATATATTATGTTTAAGATTGCTGTGACTTGGAATATTCTGTGAGGTATGACAATCTTGGAGTTGGTATATAGAAGTTTGGGTGGTGTGGGGGGGGTTGTTTTCACACTGAGGGTACAGGGAGATTTGCCCCCAGCAAAAATAAACTTTAAACAAAAAAAAAACTGAAGTATGACATTTGCTGTGCTTTGTTTTTGGCCTTTTTTGCTGTTTTTGTTTCGGACTCACTATTACAGGTCTCAGCATTTCAACAAGGAGGTTTAAACAGAAAAATGACAACATGTACATATTCACAATATATGCAATCATTTAGCAACTCTAATTTACTTTTTATTACATCTCCCACCTCCATCTTTTCTTTGATAAATTACATTTTTCATGAAACTGCACAGAATGGTAGGGTTTTATTTGTCTCATACAGTCAACACTCTGGACTGAACCAGCAAAAGAGAAAACATTCAATACAAACAATTTAACAGAATATGAAATTTTACAAAATACACTTTTATAATTACTTGATTGTCTTAGTTATTGAATTCATAATTGATAGCACTGTAAAAACTGTATGAGCCTCCAGCTGAAGGATACTTGTGGATTACTCAAACGCTGGCAGGAACTACTCGTGCAAACCATAAGAAGAAAACGTTGACACATATATTTACGACATGCATTTGAACTTTTACAGTCATTAGGCCAAACAGAGACAACTGGATCATGAACAGAACATTTTGA
Source organism: Protopterus annectens (assembly GCF_019279795.1). Lineage (NCBI taxonomy): Eukaryota > Metazoa > Chordata > Ceratodontiformes > Protopteridae > Protopterus > Protopterus annectens. The sequence continues at coordinate 43,000,213 of NC_056735.1, forward strand.
TTGTGAAGGCTGCACAGCACATGGTCTGTCCTTATAATTAGTCGAACCCGAACTTCTACCCTGGTCTCAAAAACTCAATGGAGGTAAATCAGTCATTGGGAGGTAAATCAGTCATTGGTACAAGACAGATTTCCCAGAAATCAATCTGATTATTCTTGGCTCAAATTACTTTCTGAAGTATTGCACTCGTGGTGACATATCAGGAAGTGACTGAATATGTCTTCTGCTGCATCAAACTATGGTGCCATTTTTAGTTTGTATTATACACAAATGTGGTTCTATGCATTTCACAGGTTCATAGGCAAATACTAGACTAGCTGCCCTTGTGGGTCATTTTAAATCTAGCCAGTTTCCCCTTTAGTGGGAATCAAGCCCAGTACCTTGTGTTTGTGAGGTAAACATGTTAACCATTACACCAACCTCTCAACCCCACCAATTTCCCAACCCTGTACTGTTACACTTGTTGTATTACATTTGTTCTCCCTCTATAACTTCAAGGGACAGCTTGACTCAGTTCTGGGGCAGATAATGACCATTGTTAGTCACAAAGCCTTTTGTATGAAGTTTTAGCTTTACTCTACTTTAATGTATGATATTGAATAACCCTTGGTTCAAGTTTTAATTCTAACATTTGCATGTAAGTTTGTATTTGCCTTTCAAGCATCAGCTACAAGGGCTTATTCAGGTTGCACTGGGTGGATTAGAAAAAATGAGATTAGATATTTGTGTAAATCAGTTGGTTTTAAGATCTTTTTGGCTATCTGTACTGCTTTCTCAGCTTCACAATTTGACTAAACATAATGAGGTTTTACAGTAGCATGGGTGAAACTGTAATCAACAATAAAATATTAGAATTCACTGGACATGAACTGTGTACCATTGTCAATAAACCAGTTTTATTAAGACACCATACCTCAAGAACATAGGTTTGAATCTTACTATTTCTATTGGCTTGCTGTAGTTGATACATGCATGATTTCAGTCACATGACTAACAGTCAACAACAAGGACATTTTTGCTTTTACCCTCTGAATTTAGTGGTCTAAAGTTAGAATAGTTGCGTCTTCCTCTAGTGAGAGTGGAATCCAGCTTGGTCTGTTCTGTGCTGAGAATCACTGAGGAAACCGTAATGTATGCTTGTTGTGATTGGTCAGTGGGCTGTTTTGCATATTATAGCAATAACCCATGCCTGGGTGTGGGCAATGCTGGATTTACCCACGGTTGGCGTGGTTTGGTCACGAGGGCGAAGCCCGAGTGGCCAAACAAAGCCAACCGTGGGTAAATCCAGCATTATCCACCAGAAGTCGGTTATTGCTGTTATACAATGACATTATTTAAGAAAAAAAATAATTACTTTTCTTAAATAATGGCATTGTATAATGCCTCCTTGCTGCCGTTCCGCAGCTGTCTGGTATTCTGCGGCAGTTCTGATGTACTGCACATGCATATGCCTACGCAGTACATCAGAGCTGTGGGCAAAAGCAACGGAGAAAGCAAGATCTCCGTTGCTTTTTACAAATTGTTTTGCTATGTTAAATGGGTTTAACATAGCGAGACAGCTTTAAAAGAAGCAAAGGAGGCTCCGTTGCTTTTTTTAAAGCTGTCTCGCTATGTTAAACCCATTTAACATAGCGAGACAGTTTTGAAAAAAGCAACAGAAAAAGCAAGATCTCCGTTGCTTTTTACATACTGTCTCGCTATGTTAAAGGAGTTTAACATAGCGAGACAACTTTAAAAAAGCAACGGAGAATATCTGTTGCTTTTTTTAAAGCTGTCTCGCTGTGTTAAACCCATTTAGCATAGCGAGACAGTTTTGAAAAAAAGCAATGGAGAAAGCAAGATCTCCGTTGCTTTTTAAAGTGTCTTGCTATGTTAAATGGGTTTAACATAGCAAGACAGCTTTAAAAAAAGCAACGGAGATGCTCTGTTGCTTTTTTTAAAAGCTGTGTTTATATGTTAAACTCATTTAACATAGCGAGACAGGTTGTAAACAGCAACGGAGATCTTGCGTTTTCCATTGCTGTAAAAAAAAAAGGAGTTATACTAATGGAAAAAGTCCGAGAGACCGGACCTTTTTCCATTACTATAACTCTGATTTACAATGTGCACGCTGACCAATCAGCGTGCACGTTTTGGAATATTAATGGGGGGGTCATTGTATAATTACTGTTTGTGCCTGGATAAAGTCGCTGTGTTTGTGTGATGCCAAATCCAGATCCACCACTGCTAGATAAATACTCTACAGTGTTACTTTGCATTTTAGCTGATAAATACTCTACAGTGTTACTTTGCATTTTAGCTGATAAATACTCTACAGTGTTACTTTGCATTTTAGCTTGAACTATATAAGTACTGCTCTTATACTTCCACATTATTTATAGAGGTGTTTTGCACCTTTAACTACTTTTAAGTGCTTTTGTTTGGCCACTGTACTTGACTGTTGAGCTGCATCCAGATCTATCTATAGCTAAATAAGTACTTCACGTTGTTCTGTTGTACTTATACTGAAACACACTAATACTGTTTTTACATTTGTGCATTATTTGCAGAGTTTTTACACTCTTACCTATTTTAAATTGCTTTTGCTTTTGCCACAATCAACTGTTGAGTTTTTGTACTTCTGCGTTATTCTAAGTGTTAACTGTTTGGTTAACTATTAACTTCCTTATTTACTGCACTTTGGGCTTAATTTTAGTGGTTTAAAGTTAGAACTGTTAGGTGTGTCCTCTATTAAGAGATGAATGCAGCCTAGTCTCTTCTGTGCTGGGAGTCACTGAGGAAACCTTAGAGTGTGATTTTTGTGATTGGCCAGTTGCTTATTTCACTTGTCTACACGTTTTCTCTGCCTGTATATATCTGCCACATTTGCACACCACTGCTCATCATGCAGGAGCAGTTGACATTGTACTATTTCGACACATGTGCTTAAAATCTCAGTTTCCCCATAAAACTACCCCTATGAGTTCCTGAGTTTGTAGTTGCACACTGAGCATTAGGTTTACGCAAAGAGGAGTGTTGTTCCATGAAATTAGATTAAGATTGTACTTCTTACCCAAGCAACACCCTAGCAAATCTGTTCTCCCACATAGTGGTTAAACAAAGAAGAGTTTAAAATCTCCTGGTATCATTGCACTTGTAACTCACTATATATAGGTTCATAGGTAGGTACTAGGCTATCGGCCCAAGGGCCTAAGTAACCCTAGTCAACAAGGTTCCCTGGCTTATGCCACCCAAGAAAGTTAATTTCCTGTGCCTCTGTTGAGCAGAGCCACAGAAGTGATACCTTGGGTATATTTCCTATTTCCCATCCACTCATCAAGATTTTTCTTGAAGAGTGCTAATGAGGAACTTTGCTTGACATAGGTGGGTAACTTGTTCTAGAGTATAGGAAGTCTCTAGGACAGGACTCTATCCCTCCAGCATGTCCTGTTTATTGTGGTGACAAGGTTTAGGTCCCTAGAGCATGTAGCTCAGAGGGATTGGGATTTCTTTAGGTGTAGCATGTCCAACAGCTCTGAGTTTAACATAGCTTTATATGTTAGGCAGAGATCTCCTCAGAGTCGGCAATATGCTACAGAGTAAAGCTGGAGTTTTTTGAGATGGTCAGTTATAGGGCATCTGTTTGAGGCCAGTAATCCTCTTTGTGAGGTACTTCTGTGGCCTTTCCAGCTGCTGCAGATGTTTTGTGAGGTATATTCCAAAAGGGGCTTTGTACTCTATAATGGGTCTAATGAGTGCCAAGTAGAGGGGAACAATTACCTCTTTTTTCCTGGATGAGAACCCTTTTGTGATGACGTGTGCCACATAGAAGGGTTTCCTGACTACTGTGGCAAAGTGATTATCAAAGGAGAGACTACTGTCCACCTGGGTCCCAAGGACTCTTATCACACATTCAGCATTAAGTAGACTGCCATTTATGTGGTAGTTCATGGGTACAGAGTTTTTACCAAAGGAGATGACAATGCACTTTTTGGCATTGAGCTTGAGGCCATGCCTCTGACACCAGGCATCTGTCTCAGTGAGTCCCTTCTGTAGTATATCCACATCATTTGGTGACTTGACTATGGCTCCTAGTTTGCAGTCATCTGTGAAATTCATTAGCCAGAGGCCTTCTGTGTTAGCCTGTACTTCAGAGAAGTAGATACCAAACAGGAAAGGTCCCAGTACTGAACCCTGCGGTACTCCACTTGTCACTGGTTTGAAGTCAGATTTGGAGTCTGCAACTTTTACAGTGTGGATTCTGTCAATGAGCCAGTTGGCAACCCATCTTGTGACATAGGGATTTATACCTAATTTAGTGAGTTTACCTATAATTCCAGAATGGGGGATAGTGTTGAAACTTTAGTGAGGTCAAGATAGGCTGTGTGAAACACCTTACCCTCATCTACGGCTTTGATGACTGCCTCAGAGAAGTCAATCAGGTTCAGAAGGCATAATCTGCCTTTAACAAACCCGAACTGGGTGGGTTCCAGAGTTTGGAGGTTACCATTGTCTTTGTTTATGAGTTCCATGATGATACGTTCCATGGCTATGCAGACCAGGCTCATCAGGCAAATAGGGTGATAGTTCCCAGGATCAGTGGTAGCTCCCCCTTTGTGGAGTGGGATAACTGTTGCTGTGCACCATTCAGTGGGCACAAAGCATGATGTGAGACTATGATTGAACATGGTGCTTAGGTGGGGAGCCAGTTCATTCTGAAGTTCATGTAAAATGCAGCCTGGGATTTTGTCCGGTCCCATGGATGCTGTGTTTTTGGTTTTAGAGAGTGCAGTTTTTACCTGCATAGATATGATTACAGGGACTCTGCATTCTTCCTGTATAGATATGGGCCCTTTTGGGGGTGAGAGGGGGGTAAAGTTAGCACTGAACCTATCTGCCAGGATGTTGGCAATATCAGTTGGTTCTGTAATTTTTGTGTCATTGTACTATAACTCAGAGCAGATCCTGGTGTTGCCATTGAGATTCTTGACATAGCTATAGAATGCTTTGTGGTTGCCCTTAGAATCAGTGATGATTTTGTTTTTGTAGTTAGCTTTGGAGGATCTTATAAGGGATCTCAGCTTCTTACTGAGACCGACCAGGGAGCTCCTCCACTCATGGCATTTTACTCTCTTATGCAACACTTTCTTCCTTATGTTGTAGAGTTTTTTTATGGCAGGGGACCACCAGATTGGCTTCCTTTTTTTGGAGGATAACGTCTTGGTTCTGTTTGGGATAGCACGATCCATGCACACGTGTAAGTGCTTATAGAGTGCATCTGTGTAGAATTCAGCAGTAGTAACTGCATTGTCCATCTGCATGGGTGTCATGAAGTTTGCCACTTCTGTCTTAAGAAGCATAAAGTTGGCTTTGGAGAAATTTTTTACCATGGTTTCCTTAATGGTGGGTGGGGGCAGGATGCAGATATCTAGGGTGATTAGCTTATGTTCGGATCTAACAAATGAGGAGTTGACTTCAGGTGTGGAACACCGATCACTCATGCTGGTAATGACTAGGTCTAGGATATTGTTGCCCCTGGTGGGGGTGTGGATAAGTTGATCCAGAGCATTGGAATTTATGAATTCCAGAAAGTGTTGAGTGAAGGAGTTGGTACATTAGCAGTTTTCCCAGTTAATGATGGGGTAGTTGAAATGACCCATTATTAGGGTGTTTGGTTGAACCCTAATATTTTCCAGTATATCAAGAAAAGAGGAGTGGGAATCCTGGGGCATGGTGGGGGATCTGTAGCAAGCTACAATTGGGATTGCAGTTTTGCCCAGAGTTAGTTGCACTTGGATAACCTTGGATGCATTATGCTGCGCAACTAGCCTGGAGGTGTGGATATCCTTAAGGAATATGGACACACCTCTGCCTTTGGTGTTCTGGTCCAGGTTAGAGGGACGAAAAGTGTGGTATGAGTTATAGCCTGGTAATGCAGGGGTACTCTCTAGAGCTTTGAACCAGGTCTCAGTCACTGCACAGATATCGATCTTCTTCATTTTAAAGAGTGCCTCGAGTGAGTGCATTTTGAGATCTAGACTTCAAGCATTGAGTAGCATTACCCTCAGCTTTTGCTTGCCTGTTCCTGTTATGGTGGTGAATTTGTCATTTGAACCTTGCCTAAAAAAGGCACTATAGGGGCGGCAAGACCCTTAGCCAGTATCCGGAATCCCAGGGGCGACAGGTGCAGGCCATCTTTGGCAAAGCATCGTGGTCTGTTGACCATGTCATCCTAGGCAGACAGATACTGGATCCCCTTAGAATGACACCAGAAGCTTAGCCAATTGTTGAAGCCAATCATTTTCTCCTTGTAATACGGTATCATTCTGGGTGATGGCAGGATGCTACTCAAGGCTAGGCTCATACCTGCCTGGGTTACAAGATCGGAGAGCTCTCAATGTCTCTTTTCATGCAGTCCAGAGAGGTACATCTCAGGTCATTCACACCAACATGGACAATGACAGAGTCATATTTGTACTTGTGGAGTGACCTGAGTGCGTGGGTTATGTGGCAGATCCTGGCACCCGACAGGCAGCTGACAGTAACCTTCTCCTTGTTTAGCCTATTGAGTAGGACATCAGTGTGCCTGACTATAGAGTCACCTATGAATGGTGTGTTGGGTACGTTGTTTTGCCTTATCGGCTGTGTGGAGGTTGCTTGCATTTATGCTTTGGAGGTCTCTGTTGCTTGAGCAGATTATTATTGAGAGCCTCCATGAATGTTTTTGTGTTTCTATGTGTGGATTTTGGTGGTGTAGGTTTAGTGGGACTATATGATGAGTGTGGTGTGGTGCAAGTGTTTCCCTTCTCCTCTTGACTGTCAAGTTCAGTCTTGGTTGGAGAGAGCTTTACCTCCAGTTTGGCTAGATAAGTGCATCTTTCACAGGTTGTGGTGTTGGGTGGTAGGAGGTGAGGGTTGTCTGTGTACATGAGGCAATTGCTACATTGCCCCAAGATGCCCAGATTCATCTGATAGACAGGAGAGAACACTGGGAGCTGACCCTTGGACATGCCTGAATAAAAAACTACTTTCCTCTAGACAAGTGAGGAAAATGAGTATAAGAGCTGTTTTTCTCTAAGCAAGTGAGGAAAATAAGTACAAAAACTGTTTTCCTCTGGGTAATGAGGAAGGTTGAGTGATGTAGTAATTTGTAGCTTATTTAGTGCTAACAACAAGTTCTGAACAAGTGCTGAGCATGAATAAGCAAATTCAAGTGCTAAAACTAAGAATCTGTACCTGGATCTTGTGGTAGATAGGCTACCTAGTGCTTACCACTCCCACTGATAAGCTAGAATGCTTCCCTCCAACACAGAAAGGCTTGGGGGACTCAGAAGCCTACAAACAGTCCTGGATACAGCAAAGCTGTATCTGGACTAGACTTGTTACAAGAAAGGTGGGAAACAAGCGCAAACGCAGGCTTTTAAACCAGAAAGTTGAAAGAGATGGAAAAACTGCCCAAACGGACAATAAACTACAATTGCTGAGCCAGAAACCACTCTTGTGGTATCTATATATATATATATATATATATATATATATATATATATATATATATATATATATATATACACACATACATACACATATACATAGCAAAAACCAAAACCACGAGAACAACTCATGGTTACTATCTGACCTCAGACCACCAACTGATGTCAACCATCGCCAAAGCCAAAGTTCCAATTAAAGGAACACTTGCTGGTTTTCAAAAATAAAGCAACCAACCAAGACAATGTAAAATTCACTGAACATTTATTAGCAACCATCAACTAAGTGCTTTCATCCCTTCATGTGTATTGGGACTTCATCAGTTACTACAAAAAACACATACACCTCATTTTAAAATCACAAACCCTTCACCAATTGTGTACATCCAATCAAATCATTTTAAAATGAGGTGTACTTGTTTCTAATAACTCTGATGAAGTTCCAATACACACAAAGGGATGAAAGCACTTATTTGGTGGTTACTAATACAAGTTCATTGAATTTTACATTGTCTCAGTTGGTTGCTGTATTTTTGAATACCAAGGAGTATTCCTTTAATTGTAACTACATATACCTGAAACCATGGATTTGCACTTGCTTACTGTCTCTGTAAACAGCTTAGTAGAACTGGGCATCCTGAGACAATGTAGAAATTGTCTCATGTTTTCTGGAAACCACCTAATTATCAAGCAATCCAGTACAGCATGTGAAAGATGTACTTATTCAATGACTCTGGGGGCAAGGCTGTCACATACAGCCTCTACAAATACCAAACAGTTTGTCATAAACACACAACACCATACAACACCTGCCCTACAGTACATGACAAATACATACTTCTAAATATGCTGAGGCTCTTAAAAGTAATCCAAGCAAACCAAAAACTCAAAGGCCTCCCAGATACAGTAATTACAATAAATGCCCTCAGCAACCTCCAAAACAGACTACCAAAATGATACCCACTATTACACATTCAGCCTCAACTCACAGTGTCTCTCTGTCTAAGTCCATAAGGCATACCACCACACAATCCAACATTTTGGTTTTAGGAGACTCCATTATGTGGTACATCAATGTCCCAGTCACCAGAATGAGCAAGTACAGGGTTATGGTCAATTGCCTATTAGGGACTAGGGTCTTCTAAATCACTCTCGCACTCAGGTCATTGAACCACAAGTACCAATATGACTGAGACATAGTCCATACGGGAGTAAGTGATCTCAGATGTCCCTCCCTGAACCATATGAAGAGACACGTGATGAAGCTCATGCACTATGTGTCACGGGCTAGTATGAGCCTAACATTGAGCAGTATTTTTTTCTTCTACAAGGACGACTCCACAATATGAACAAAAAATAATTGATTTTAATAACTGGCTTAGTTTTTGATATCAGTTGAGGGATGGTACAATATTTGTCATCCCAGGAGGTTATGGTTGACAAACCATGATACTTCACTGAGGATGACATGTACCTGTCACCTCTAGGGTTTTAAGTACTGATTAAAACTTTGTCAACCTTCAAAGTGCCTTTTTTAGGCAATGCCAATCTGATAAACCATCCAACAAAGCTAAACAAACCCAACAATTTGGCCATCTGTCATGCACATTCTGGAAAACAGTTTGCAACTGGATCACATTGGATAATTTGTTAAGTTCTTTAGTCTTTTCATAGTTACAGGCCATGTCATCATTATGCTTTGTACATATGCTATAGCATTTCTTTCAGTTTCTGATAATGATTATTCATGTATAGGATTTCTGGACAGAAAATCAGCAATAATAAGTCGTTTGTCCAGTGAGTGTATTGCTTTGACATTGAATCTTCTGTTTCATCAACAGTCTCTGGCACCTTGGTGAAACTTTGTATAAATTGTATGAACTGATTTGTAAAACTAGTGGTTTATGATTAGTCTAAAACTTAAAACTCTCCAGCCTTACTACAGGTCCAGAGAGCTTTTCACATGCTTACACACTTGCAAGGTATTCTTTTTTGATTTGAGAATATCTCTGTTTATAGATTAGTAAGTACTAGACTAACTGCTCTTGTGGGCCATGTTAAGCCTAGCCAATTATACCCTGTGAGAATCAAACCCTACACCTGTAAGGTAAATACCGTAACCATTATGTCAACCTCCCAAATCAGTGCCTTTTAGTACTATGGAGCAAAAGGTTATATGATGCCATGCTTGTTTATCTTGTTGAAGTAGCACTGCACCTTGACGATAGCTAATAACATCTGCACTCACTGTTTTCAATGACATCACAGTATGCTAGCACTGGAACTGTTGTCAGCTTAGTGACATCACAACATGCTAGCACTGGAACTGTTGTCAGCTTAGTGAACTGTTCATAGGTTCATAGGTTCATACTAGGCTATCTGCCCTGGGGCATTAATAAGCCTGGCCCGATTGTGTTGAGTATACTGTGCCCTTTTTAAAGTTTAATTTACTGAGTCTCTGTCTAATAGTGACACGGAAGTAATCCTCGGGACAAAACTACGATCCCCCATCCACTCATCAAGATTCTTCTTGAAGAGAGTCAGTGAGGTGCTCTGCCTAACATGAATTGGAATTCTATTCCAGACCGAAGGGAGCCTCTGGGTTATGAATCTGTCCCTCCAGCATGTTCTATTTATTTCTGTGCTGAGGTTCAAGTCCCTCAAGCGCGTGGCTCTAAGGGATTTAGATTTACTGAGGTGGAGTATGTCCATTAATTCTGGGTTGGACATAGCTTTATATGTCAGGAATAGATCGCCTCTAAGTAGGCGGTATGCAACTGAGTAGAGCTGGAGTTTTTTTAACCGAGCAGCATATGGCATCTGTTTGAGTCCCTTGATCCTCTTGGTGAGGTACTTTTGGGGTCTTTCTAATTGCTGCAGGTGTCGGGTAAGGTACATCCCAAAGGGGGCATTGTATTCTATGACGGGCCTGATGAGGGATGAATAAATGGGCACGATTACCTGTCTTGAGCTAGATGTGAATCCTTTCATGATGAGGTGGGCTATGTAGAAGGTCTTTCTAACCACTTTGGCAATGTGGTTGTCAAAGGAGAGATTGCTATCAACTTGGGTCCCCAGATCCCTAATTGCTTTCTCTATACTTAATGGGTTACCACCTATGTGGTAATTTGTGGGCACATTGTTTTTGCCAAAGGGTATGACTATACACTTTTTGGCATTTAGCTTTAGACCATGGCTCTGGCACCAGTTATCCATCTCTGCGAGACATTTTTGAAGGATGTTTGTGTCAGCTGGAGAGTCGATTATGGCGCCCAGTTTGCAGTCATCTGCGAACTTGGTGAGCCATAGTCCTCCCACGTTGGCCTGTACCTCAGAAAAATAAATACCGAACAAGAGAGGTCCCAGGACAGAACCTTGTGGGACGCCACTTGTGACCGGTTTCGAGTCTGACATGGCTCCAGCAACTCTGACTCTGTGGGTTCTGTCTTTGAGCCAGTTTGCGACCCATCTTGTGACATAGGGGTTTATATTTAGGCTGGATAGCTTATCTATGATGCCCAAGTGGGGTATTGTGTCAAATGCCTTTGCGAGGTCCAGATGTTGTTGTCAGCATTTCTTTCTTTTTCACTGAATGCTCGGGTTTGACTACATCCACAGGAGCATTACACGTTTCTCTTTAACAAATCTGTTAAACAACGGAGCATTGTGAAAAGGTCAGGATTAAACTTGCTCAAAATACTTAATCATGCATAGGGCTTTTCTCATTTCTATTGCACGTGATACATTTTGCAACTCAGCTATTCATCAGACTTTGTTTGCTTCTGGTTTGATAGCTCTCAAAACACTGAACTGTCTTACCAGAGCAACATCTGTCGTGGATAAGCTTGAGGCCTTAATCTTTGACCATCTGTAACACTGTTTCTTACCTTGAATCATGCATTTTCTTGCCTGAACCAAATGCTAGGATGTCATCCATAACAACAACAACATCATCATCTAGACCAGCCATTTTATAGTGAAAAATGTCAGGTTCTGAGCTCATACCAAATGAAAGCATTTTGAAACAGAATCTTCCCATGCGGTAATAAAAGTCATCATCCTTTGGCTTTCATTGTCTAATGATGTTTGCAGAAACCACTAGAAGTTATTTAGTGAGAAAACACGTTTACATTAACTAGCCTGTGTGCTACGTCTTGAAGTGAAGCCAGTATATACTTTTTTAGGAACAACTGCGTCATTGAGCTTTTTTCAAATCAACACATGCTCACTCGACCATTCTTTTTAAGTACCATGAGTATGAAAACATACCACTCAGTTGCTTCACTTTCGCTCTATAATACTTAAGCTTTGCATTCAGTTTAGTTCTTTGTTTGCTTTGAATAGCATAGGAAATCATACCCTTTAAGATGTAGTTAAGGTAAATATAACAACTTCAGGTATCAGTTTGATTTTTGCTGATTCACCAAACATATTTATATCAATTTAATTTATTCTAGCAATTAAGTCCATTTCACACCCCACTGATTTGCAGAACAGTTTATGCACAGACCATCCAGCACATAAACCCACCACTCAGACTTGTACCCCTTCCACTCAGACATGGCTAAAAATCTACAAATGCACATGAACATGCCTGCAGGATTAAGCATTTCAGTGTCTGCCTCATGTCACTACAGATGTTTCAGGAAACATCTGTATAAAGCATATGATATCTCATGACATTATGTCAAGCAGTTCTATGAAATACAGACATTGGCCCTGTACCTATCTTTAAACTGTTCCATTAGTTTGGATTCTGACTTGCAGTCAGCTTGTACGTCTGCCACAGTAGTAACCGAACCCAAGAAAAACACATTCTGGACATTATTTTTAGTTTCATCAATGTTTTCAGTAGCAACTTGTTTAATCTGCATGGTTTTACAAACAGCAAAATGTTCCCATCTCACACATCTGTTATGGCCTCCTGCCATATGCAGGACACTAACTCATTAGGGTAACAGTTACACCTCGTTAATTTGCCAGCCATACTCTCGCTCTGCTTATCGAACATTTAATTTGTTTATTTACTGTCATACTTCTTATGAAACTTGTCATTAACTTTGTTTTTTTTTTACTTCACACACACACACACACACACACACACACACACACACACACACACACACACGTATCACTTGCCTCATTTAAGTTAGCATTCTGCCTTTTCACTAACTCAGCCTCTTTGCTGATCTGTATAATTTTCTATAAAGTTAAATTAACTTCAGGCTGTAACTTTTGTTTAACTACATCAGCCAGCCCAATAATAATTTTGTCAGTTTGTTCATTATAACCAATTTATTCTACCAGTTCATATAACTGTCTCACACGTGCTTCCACTTTTGCAGTTTGCTAATACATATCTGCAAAAACATGCTCTCTCATGTATTATATTTATTTTTGAAAGAAAATTATCACTGAGTTTGTGTTTGCTAATTACAGTGTCATATGTAACACTTTGGCCCTCTGTAAATGCAAAAGCACCTGTATAGGGCTTTGGCCCATATGCCCACGGTATACAAAAATGTGTTTACCTGGATTGTTGCTACACAAAATTGTGTGAATATCTGTCAAATGGTTTTCACAAGTCAAATGGCTCTGGTAAGTTAAATTTTGTCATGGCAGAAGATAGTATTTTAAGAATAAATGGTTTAAATTTGGTTAAAAGGGACTTTTCAAGGTAAATCAATATTTTAGATAAAGGTATTTAATTATGACATAGTGTAGCATGGTTTTGTAATTTGTGGAGGTATTTTTTGGCTTGTGTTCATCAAGAAAATTCTGGTTCTGATTCTGTTAGACAGTTCCAAGAAATATAGACTCGTTCTACATTAGGTCCATCTCAGAAATGGATGACTAGGAGAAGTGAGCTAGAGTGGAAGAGATGCAAAGAGTATGGACGACAGTAAAGAGGAAGATAGGTCCAAATCTGCCTCAAAGTGGGCAGGAAGATAGTGGGCAAGGACAGAAATTCAGAAAGATGAGTGAGGCAAAACTGAGGAGATATCTTGTAAGAAAAGCACAGGAAGGATGATGAGCTTACATACCCCACAGGAAGTGAGGATCATACCCCACAGGAAGTGAGGATCATACCCCACAGGAAATGAGGATCATACCCCACAGGAAGTGAGGTAGCCCACGCAGACAGTGGAAAAGGCTAAGAATACTAGAAGTAAATGTAGTAGGATTAGTAAAATGGGACAGGCCAGCCAGTGTGAGGTGAGTGGAGACTCATTTACAAAGTGGATTTGCACTATAGGCTAGTGAGAAAAGACAGACCAGATTTCAGTGAAGTCAATCATCAGGTTAGAACCTGTAAAAGTGAGCAGAGTTAGGAGATGGCGACCAAAGTAGTCATTAAAGAGGAGAGGTGTACATATGCTGTGATGCATATAGGCACCAATGGTCTGTCACAAGAGACAGCTGTGGTGGCAGCAAGCAGGGCCAGGAGAGAGAGTTGGAGGTTCAAGTCTTACTCATGCCAACATCCAGCACACTGAAAAGAGAAGATTAGGAATTATAAGGACTGGGTGCAGCAGTGATGAGGGAGACAGGCTTAAGACTATTATAGGGGTATGGGCCAACTTGGCAGAGTGACCAGCTCTAAGCAAGAGACAGTCTGCAAGTTAATGCTGACTTGGAACTTGTTGGTTACTTGTTTTCTTCAGCACATCTGCTTGTGTGTGTATGTTTTTTTTTAACTTGGCACTTGGACTTGGTGCACTTTTAAACAAAGATGGATGGAATGGAATGGAGAATGAAAGAAGCAAATGAAGGTGGGTATTTAAGTATTTAACTGCTAGACAGAATGTAAAAATGGATGCATAACAGCACGGGAGCAAACAAGGAGGACTTACACCATAGGTGAATAGCCTTCTCTACAAAGGTTAGAGGCAAGGTAGTAAGAGGGGAAAGCTGCAAGCAGTGATATAGGATGGGGAAGGGAGACTGCAGATATCACAGAAATATGAGCAGGTGATAAGAGGCTTGGGACAGGGAGATGCCTACATATAGGGTGTTCAGAACTGATAAAAAAGGGAAGGATAGGGTGGAATCACAATCTACGTAAAGGTGAGTATCACCTGTGAGGCCAGAGAGGATGAGGAGGAATGCATAACCAGTAAAGGGCCTTACGATGCAGCCACAGTTAGACAGTAGCTTAAGTGCCTTGGCATTTAAGATAGAGGATGGAGTGGGGAGTTGGTTGATGTATACAACGTATTCTCTACCACGCACAACAACAAAAAGGCTGACAGAATAGAGCAGAGAATAAAGGTGTGGGGTAAGAAGAAGAGGGTAATACTTACGATAGAGCTGGGTCTTCCAGGAGCAGATGGGATACTGTGAAATCAGAAACAGTAAAAAACAGGAGCCAGTTCTTGAGCTATGAGGATTCAGTCAGCTGGTGCAGGACTGTTCCAGGAAGGATAGAATTCTTGATGTGGTACTACTTAATATGGATAGTGGCATGGACATCCAAGTTAAGGCACCATTGGCCAACAGTGAGCATGCCAATGTGTAGTTTAGTGAAAGTGTGTAATCAAACAACAAAGTAAATGGGGTGGGGTTTTAGAAGAGTCGATTATGCTGTGCTGGGATGCGTGATCAAAGAAGAGTTATGAGAATGGAAGGAAAACTGAGGGAGTAAAACACATTATGGCAATTGGTTAGGACAGGCTACGGATAACGGACTGAGGAAAAGGCAAAAAATAAAAAAGGCAACGTGGCTACACCGGAATCTAAGGATACAACTATAGCAAAATATTAGGCTTACAAAATGTAGAAAAGGTGAGTTGGGAGGTAGTAGGGGCATTGTACAAGGATGGTAGCAAACTGAAAATGGAGACGAAAAGTTAGCAAAGACTAAGTACGCAAAAGCAAGAAGGAGGGGGAAACAGAACTGTATACTGCGCAGACACGGTAAGTACATCACAGATAACTGCTTCAGTTTTCATAAAGGGAAGCAAGTAGACACTGCCATGCTGGAATGGAGGCAGGGTAGAATGGAAAAGACATTGGGGATGGATTCCAGAAACAAAAAGATTATGCTTCCATTTACTGAGCTTTGATAAGACCACACTTTGAGGACTGTTTTCAGTTCTGGGCACCCAGACCATGTAAGGAGAAGGACTTCCGGCTGCTGTAAGGCCTCAAGAGGAAAGTTACAACAAAGATCCATGAGAAGTAGAGAGAGGAAGTAATATGTTTTACTCACCTGACAACAGAAGAGAATGAGAAACATAATGTTGGTGTCCATGATCACGTAAAACCATTCTGCTCTGAGAAGAGGTCATGCTGAGCAGAATGGACAGAAGGGGAAGCAGTGAGCATAGAAAGTGGAAAGGCGGCACTAACTACTACCTGAATATCCAAACATATTTTTTCACAGACAGGGTTGTAGACCCATGGAATGGACTACTGCAGTGGTAATTAGAATAAATTCACAGAAGCATTAAGAGACTATTGAACAAGTGTTAAAGGGACATGAGGAAAGTTAGGAATAGAAAGGAGACAAACTATTAAAACACTTGAAAGACATTGTCTCCTTCTGCTAAATGAAACTGAGGAAAGTATGTGTATATATATATACACACACACACACACACACACACACACACACACACACACACACACACACACACACACACACTTCAATAAATTAATTTAACAGAAGCCCTGGATATGACATCTTTCTGAAATAAAGGAATGTTCAGTGATAATAGAAAGCTAAAGGGTAGCAGAAGCCACAAAACCCTGAGAAATCATTTTTTTTTTGTTTACCAAGTACTAGTAACCAAGTAAGCCAAATATAATTGTCTCTTTTCAGGGGTGACTTTTCATCACTGTCTGGTTTAATGACTTGCTTAGCATAACACAGTTTGCAAATGGACATTGAGGGAATCCAACACAGGACTACAGGATGAAGCTTATGAGGTGTTTAAAAGCTTAAGTGTTTCCTGCACAGACATTTTAAATCACTTCATGAAACAATATGGCTGAAGGCTGTAGAAGGATCTCCAGACAGATGGTATAAGTACAAACAGTGATGATAATTAACACTTTTTGTTTAATTTCACTAGTTAGGATGCCCTATTGTGCCCTTTGAAATACTCTTTCCAACATAGCACAAACAAAATTCAGCATAAAAATGGGCTATGAAATAAAGTTGCAAAAAATTGTATACTTACTGAAACTACAAACTGCACAAAAGTGTTACGTTATAAATTATGGTTAAAAATAATTATATATTACAAAGGGATATAATGAGAGGAAGGTTTTATGAAATGAACCCATCACAAATGAATTGTCAATTATCAACTAGAAATGCCCATCTGTTGTCTATAGGTGGGTACACAAACTCATAAAAATACATGATGTCCTTCCCAGCTCTATAGCATAGAGGGATAAAGCCATTGACCATATGACCCTAGATTTACTAGCAGCCCAGATGTTGAAGTTGCTGGGCAGGGGAAGGTGGGCATGAGTGGTTGATCCCAATTCATCTACCGCAGGGGAATAGGATATAGTGTGTCCCACTGTACTGTCAGAACCTCGAGGTAGGAGAGGTGTACAGCATGCAGCATATGAAACAGAGGCATTTTCAGCACTGATAAGCCATGTTTCTGTTGCAGCCTTCATGGGGTGTATATAGGAACATGCCCACATAAGGGGGAAGGTATTGCAAGTTTTCAGGTCCTCACTTCTGTAAGCATGAACATCAGGCACCAGTGGAGAGGATAAGATGATGATAAAAAAATAAATAAATAAATAAAATAAATAAAAGATGGCTGCCTGGATGATGGCCTGTGGGAAGGAGTGGACCAATCAACTGCAGAGGCCTCATAATATTCTAGAAAAATACCTGTTGCGATTCAGAAAAGGGGAAAAGAAGTGTACAAGTTTATTATAGCAAGGGACCATATTCTGTCATTGTGGCAGGGCAGTAACTTGGCAAATTAACTAAAAGCCTTGGTAACAAGGCAGAGAGGTTGATTTATTTATTTGTTTATTTATTTGCTGTTTGCATTTGTCAGCTGGGTTAGATCATTGATCTTCATAGACTTTTTCAGACTCAGCCCAGGAGCACTGCCTGAACTCATCGATAAAAAAAAAAAAAAACAGTAAGTCCAACACAGGACAGAACCCTAAAGTGAATTAAGGCACAAGTCCACAAACTAGTAACAAAAATATAATAGGCTTATCCAGCTTTAACTATGGAAGCAGTTTGATTGAAAGGTGTTGGGCAACTGTGCAGCTTTGGGACAGATTTTTCATAGTACTCTTGTAGGATAACTCTGCAAAGTTAGGGTAATACAGTTAATTAGAGGAGAAAAAGGGTTATGCCAATTACAGCTTGGACAGACAGCAAGTGTGCTTTCTTTAGAGTGCACAAGAGACAACTGACAGGCAGAATGTAGAGGTTTTGTGAAGCCATCAAACTTGGTGTAGCTCTGCTTTGACTGGTGCACTAAACTTCAGCATTAACTAGGCCCCTGGGTCTAAAAAATTTCCATGGTTCAGCTTCATATGCTGTTGTTGGTGGTTTGTTGTTAGTCTAAGATCTTGGCAAAGCCTGGTGTGATATATACATCTGACTTTTACTGCTGAGTAAATATTTTATTGCTAACTCTCAGACATTTGCTCATATGTGACTGAAAGAAAAAAGTCTGAATGCAAACAGAGTAAAAGGAAATAGCACTCTTGCACCATTTCTCAGGGGAAAAAAAGTTTCTAACAAGCACTGTGCTAACTGCTTGCAAAAATGTACAGAAAATGTACTTGCTGCAAGCTTTTCTTATATTTTGGAGAGTTATATAGATTTTGTTAGCAGGCAAGGACCACTTGACCAATGTCACCTGCCATTTGCCTGCCTCATAGATACCTAGATATTTATTATTGAATGAGTGATTGATTGATTGATTGATTGAGTGATTGAGTGATTGAGTGATTGCTTTTGATTGATTGATTGATTTGTTAAACATTAAGTGTGCTGATGCAGCTCAGACTTTTCTCAGCTTTAGATGGAGCATATTTATTCATAAATAGCTCAGCTACATTAAGAAAATATATAGATGGCAGTCTGTCCTTGCCAACAATCCTAGTCCTCCTATTTAATTTATATTTACAAGGCCTGTAAAAAAAAGTATTGGTTCATGCCAATCCTTATAATTTTGAGCAGAAAACCGAACCATCAGATTCTGTAGTGTGGATAAATACAAGCGGGTCTATAAGTGAAATGAGATTATACAGTGTAATATGTATTTTAATGTTATTTTATTATACAATTGCTGTCTAATTTCTCAATAAACCCTTTTAAAGAAGCCAGATAACAAACCTATAAAGGAACAAAAAGTGTGCTAACCTCATGACTCAATGACAGAAAAAAAGAAACAAGCACCAGCTGATAAAAGAAAATGATTTTAATTTTTCCTATTCCTGTGTTGGGCAAGGTCTGTCTGAGGGGGAAATACCTCATGAGGCTTCTATGGTAAATGAGGGGGATAAAATGAAAAAGAAAACGAAAGAATGAAAAACCTTTTAATCTTATCACCACTGTTATATATAAAATGTGGCCCCTCAGCTATACTCATCCATGTTGTCATACTGCGAAAACAACTCCCAATTCGTCTTTACTATATACTTAATAAGGTAGCTCCCAGTACTGTAAGTTAAAACCACATCTCTGTTGTATAAATGGGCGTTGGTCTCACCTAAGTTAATATTTTCTATTCCCATTCCTAGCAATGGTAATATCTACTGTTACTTAAAATTGATAAAACGTCTCCACAAATGTTATACACCTGAATCCAGGCATATCCCCTGTACACAAACATGGCCTTTAATTTGGTATGTTCACCAATTTAAACATGATCATGATCATCAGAAAGCATGCATGCAACCCTTGCCATCTGGCTCTTTCTTTTTTAAATTTTTTGTCTGAAAATATGGGTGGCTCCTTTTTTAATACAAGTACAAATCTGAAAAATAGATTTACTATGTGTATTAGACCTAAATTGTTTGGCATTTAAATCCTTATCTATTGTCACATCTAAAAATGCATTTCAACGGATGAATATTCATAAGTGAAGGTTAAAAAAGGTAATATAAACTATATTCATACTTAAATCAGAAATTATATGCATGCTTAAAAAAATTGGTAGCAGAAATTATATAATTCAGTTAAGCTTTCCTTTGTGGTGCTAAACAATATAAACATATCATCAAGGTACTGTACAAAAACATCCAATGTGATGCATAACCTGTACTGTATACAAAGCTCTTCTCTTAATACCACACAATAGTGTTTGCAAGTTTTGGGGCATATGCTGCCCCCCATAGCAGCACCACATTTCTGGTGGTACTACTCACCCTCATATTTTCTAACACTAATTCCATAAAGAGTAATGAAATATTCGTCTCAGTGGTAGATAAATATTCACATTCAACTAAAATTTCTTTAAACCAATTCATACCGTGCAGATGCAGTATTAACATAAGTAAATCCATCACATCAATGCTGAAAAAATAGATTCTTATTAGAAAACTCATTAATTAAACAAGGTAGGAAATGCCAAGAATCATTCAGAATATGGGAATATTTGTGACAAAAATGTTTATGTTTAAGTCAATATACATAAAATAGCTGAAGTTTGCATTTTTGATCCACCTTCATCTCTATCAACTATGGGACGTAAGATGTGGGGGGCTCATCAATATACTTATTGGTGTGCTAACTATAGATGGTATCTCAGGGTTATCCATTTTCAAGAACTTAAAAATCTCAGTAGAAATTTGATGTCGCATTTAACATATCATACAAAACTATATTAATAGATCTTTAAGCAAGATAAATTTAATTTTTAGATGTATCCTACATCAGTGTCATTTAATATTGCAAACATTATTCTAATATAGTAAATAATACCTATTATGACTAGTCCACCATTCTTATTTGGTTCCATCAGGTGAATGTTTTTATTATATATTAAATTATTTGACATTGCCCATTCATCACTGTTTAAATGAAACCTGGAAATGGAGATTTGTTATTCAATAAATCTGTAATGTCGGTCATGCAAATTATTTTCAAATAAATTAATAATTGGATGCAATGGTGTATTAAATGTGTTTTTTCTTAACAAGAAAATCCCACTATCTTCAAATATTTGGTCCCTAATATTTCTGTTAAATAATACACCTGGGTTCATATTTCTTGTATAAAGGGATAAGGTGATCAAGACAGCTGCCAAACCTGCACACTTTGTGGAAAGATATGCAAACTCATGTTCATATAAGTTAAAATATGAATTGCTAGCAACCAAATGACTGTACGTAATATTTTAAAATCATTGTGAGTGTGCAAAACAGGGATTCATGTCATATGATCATGTCACATGATCAAGTGATTAAAACATTGAACCTCACTTCAGTGAGATGAGAGCATTGAATGTCTTAATCATTGAAAGCCTCATCAATGATTCTCACCACATTGAAGAGCAATAATTGGCCAGCAGCTGTGATATTAGCATCTTACTTGTTACTTTTAGAATGTATAAGATGATAGGCGTAAATATATATATGCTTTCCAACTTACATGGCTTTTTTAAGAGGGTAACACAAGCCATGTACAATGTTCATGCTGTCCATAGAGCATACTTTGACCTCACCAGGGCATTTGATAACCTACTACATGCCAACATCAACAAGATAAATGCACTTTAAATTCATCCCTTTGTAGTTAGATGGACAGCTAGCTGGCTGAGAGACAGATTCCACATTATGTTGATGGCAGGCACATCCTCAGAGAGCATAAAAGTGATCAGTATGGTACCACAAGGATCGATGCTGGGCCTCTTCTATTCAGCATATAAGGACCTGAGCTACCAACAGTGGCTAGAGGCCTTGTCCCCATATTCAGTGCTCCTATAAACTCCTTAGGAGTAATCTGTTCTTTGCCTTCTTCACCATTAGGGATCTGGCCATCCAAGATCTCTTACTTGTTCACAAATCAAACAGTCCAGCAAACACTAGAGCCAGAGATCTGAACCTACTTCAGCAAATAAATCATGATGGAGAGACAGATTTGTCACACAATGCGTGTTCCTTCTTTGGAACAAACTTCCTCTCCAGATCAAGCAGCATGACTCACTATGTTCCTTTAAGAAGGAATTAGACAGTTGGATAGTCATTCATAAATTCACTCTAGCATATCAGTCCTCACAAAAACAGCTAAGGTCTAAGAGTGGACACTGGCAAGGCGTAAATAGTTAGACAGCCCAGCTGCCTTGTACAATCTATACTTCTGTCCTATGACGTCTGTATCATGGGAACTGCTTCAGTGGTGCACAGAAACATTATGCATGGTAGCCTTGACATTGCACCTCGCCTAGCAGCTGACAGAGTGGAAGCCCATATTGTTGACGTATCTGACACTCTGTGGACCAGGTGTACACTTGATGACAATGTGTGCACACTTTATGGCTTCTGAGACATCGAGGAAATGCACTGTGGTTTCAAAAGGCCTACATAATGGTGGTTCTGCCCTCTGCAGTCCTTGGGTACAATATATACTCCTCCACATGATGCAGCATAATATTGAGGAACTGGTGTAACATATGAGAAGCTGATATCTTCACTGAGATGTCGCTGTTGCAATTATGGATACAGTTATGCATACCATAGTGTCCACTGGAATTAGCCGTCCACTTCTCCCTCCTTGGTTCTGCTTGTGGGCAACACAATCCAATAACCTCATTTATGGTCTTCTTATTCACACAAAAGTGTTAAGTGCTGGGAGGTTAGAGACTGGTAGTACCATCTGCAATGTAACAGAGGGCCATAGCCTGCAACATTGCTACTCAAGTATACCTGCTACTATCACAGACACTGTACTATTCTGTAAACTTTCAATCCTTGGCATTCAGGATGCGTATGCACCTCAGCACAGCACACGCTGTAAACATGAATCATTTCACCATGTTTGATGTTGTCACTGTGCCTCATTGACACTGTGTACCTAATTTACATATCATTATGTGGCCATTTACTTGCACTATATACTGTGCTATTTGTACCTTAGTGTGGCCATTCTATCTTTTTCTCTGAATCGCCTCATCCCTGCATGTTTCTGCTACAGAGAACTAATATGGCTATCTTGGACTTGGTATATGTAAGTCCTTTTTAGGCGATTCAGCCTCAGCATCACAGGACTCAATAACGCAGGTCCTGCCATTTCAAGGAGTTACCAATTAGCTAGCTCAGTACCTGATACTGATGGTTTCTTGTTTCCATTTTGTCACAATTTCACTGGGATTATACATTGGGATTTCTATGCAGGTTGGAGTGTTTTTATTGCAAGAGGTTTCATTTTCAAGAGGAATTGTTCAAGACCATATGACTGATAAATATGTTTTAATAACATTGTGTTTTCATGTTGCCTTTTTTGTTGTGATCATTGCTCTGGTAAAAGAGCAAACCAGAGCAAACATACCCACAAATGAAAGAAATGTATTGTTTTCACTGTGTTAAGCTTTCCTGCAGTACTAAAGTGCCTGCCTAGATATGAGTTATATTTTCTAATTTGTTATGCACCAAAAAAGGTTTGATGAGGGGCCTAAAATGCTGCATGATTTACTTGCAGAGTCAAGGTTTTCGCCACACTGGTGTAATTTTATGGGTTACAGAATGTCCTCTAGTGCGAAGAACATTTACTCTGTTAATATCTGTCTGCTTACTTGCAATAAAAGTCTTTCAGTTTCGACATTTTTGTCTATCTTTGGCAGTTCCTTTTTTGCAATGACAACCTTTGATTTTCGTTCGACTAAACACAGCAGTTTAAGTTGCGTTTGTATACCAGATACTTTGTAGGTGATATGTAAATCTTGGTTATTTCTGACTGGTAACAAGTATGTAAAAAGACTAACTGCAGTGAGAATGTTGTTTAAAACTTAGTACCAGTCCTACACCTAGAATTAGTGACTTTTATTTATGTAAGCTCCTATGAAGTTATTCATAGTGCTACCTCCTCTTCTGACCCAGTAAACATTGACTATATCCTAGCAGCAAATTCAATGCCAACTTCATCCATAAGACTTCAGTCCAAGGCTCTTAAATATGTGAATTCTGTAGTTCCCTAATTATCTCTACAAATCATTTATTGAAAGTGCTAACCAAGACCAAAACATTACTTCCTCCGTAGGACCTGAAAATATACTGGGTTGCTTAATTAATAGTGTTAAACATGTCCTTGGAAACCCACTCCTTGAGCTGTTTTGCCTAAGTTTAACTACTATTTTTGCCCCCGGAAGTGGCTCACTCCATTGATGATGCCCCTCCATCCTCCATATGGTCAGCTTTATATTCGACCCAGGTAATTACAGACCTATCAGCCTTACAAGCCTCATCTGCAAAGCCATGAACATATTATAACTGACCTCATAACAGCATATCAAGAATCTTATCAGATTTGAGCTCCAACAATTTGGCTTTGTGAAGGATGTATCCTATCGGCTGAATCTGGCAAACTTCTTCAAAAGTGTTACAGAAGCTATTGATGGTAGCCAAGTGGCATACACAACATTTCACATTGGCCAAGACCTTCAATGCCATCTCCTATTCTGGCATTAATCAGATGGTATATGCTTTAAAAACTGACCTGTATGTGGTAAGATGGATAGCAAACCATCTAAATGACAGAACCCACACAGTGCGAGTTACAGGTGCTTCATCAGAAAGTATGAAAGTGACCAGCAGTGTCCCTTAGGATTTGGTGCTGGGATCTCCAAACAGACAGCCAAGAACTCTGGCTAACAAAAGTATGCAAATAATTGTAAACTAGAGGTTGTTGTTAAGTCACTCTCTGATGTCCAAATCCTCCAGAATAAACTCTCTCAAGTTGAAACTTGGTGCTCTACAAATGACTGTGACTAAATGCTGAAAAGTGCAGTAATTATTACTTTGGATTGACAGCCCCTCCCCTCATCATACTATATAGACAACATACCACTGTAAAACAGAAATGTAGTCAGGGATCCTGGAACTTGAGTTTGTAACTCCCTCTTGTTTGACCTCCATATGACAATCCTTGTCAGAAAATCCTTTTCCATAGAGCAGCTATTTCCAAAGGAATATCACTGAGGTCTAAAAAGGTCACCCCCTTATATTCACCATTAATCAGCAAGCAATAATGCCAGAAAATGTTTGTGCTATTGGGAAATTATTACTAGCCTGGAAGTATTGAGCATCCCGCCTCTGCAGGCAGTGCTCTTAAAGTTGAATTAAACATTTAGGAAAAGTACTTTGCTATAACAAAAAGTGCAAAAGTTGGACATTTGGGTGGTTATCCTTTGAATATTGATCTTCTGAGTGACATATTTTAGTGGCTTATCATTGTGTTTGTGTGTGTGTGTGTGTGTGTGTGTGTGTGTGTGTGTGTGTGTGTGTGTGTGTGTGTGTGTGTGTGTGTGTGTGTGTGTGTGTGTGTGTGTGTCTGTGTGTGTGTGTGTGTGTGTGTGTGTGTGTGTGTGTGTGTGTGTGTGTGTGTGTGTCTGTGTGTGTGTGTGTGTGTGTGTGTGTGTGTGTGTGTGTGTGTGTGTGTGTGTGTGTGTGTGTGTGTGTGTGTGTGTGTGTGTGTGCGTGTGTGTGTCTGTGTGTGTGTGTGTCTGTGTGTGTCTGTGTGTGTGTGTGTGCGTGTGTGTCTGTGTGTGTGTGTCTGTGTGTGTGTGTGTGTGTGTGTGTGTGTGTGTGTGTGTGTGTGTGTGCGTGTGTGCGTGTGCGTGCATATTCACGTGTGTCTGACTAAGCGCATGTCTGTGTGTGAGTTTGTGTGTTTGTGTGCCAATAATGTAGTATTGCTGGTCAGGCTGTTGAACCTTTGAGTGAATGTTGCAGGTTTCTTCCAAATTGCTTTTGTTATCTATGTGTGGAAGCATGAAGCCCATGCAGCTGCATCACAAATGTTTGCTTTCCTGCACCTGTTTTCATTTAGTAAGGCTCATGACTGCTTAATGGGTGGCATGAGAAAAGCTGGAGATATTTTAGATATTTTTTGTTGGACATAGCTGGTTGTCTGGCTTTTGAGAGAAAAATCCACCGATTTTTTTTTTCTTTTGTCTCTGAAGGATTTATGTTATTATTATTATTATTATTATTATTATTATTATTATTATTATTATTATTATTATTATTATTATTTTTATTATCATTGTCCTTGTTAAGTATCCCCCTAGTTTATTTGGTGTTGATTTAATTCTGAAAGGTTTCTCATTCTTATCTGTTAGAACATGCTTTATACTAATCAGTGTGCTATTTTTGGACTTGGAGTTTCAGTGCTCATAAGTAGTTTAATTTGGGTTCCATCCAGAAAGCAAGTCATTAAAGCATCTATTTTCATGTGAAGACAATGAAGCTAATCATCAAATGCCACTAGTCATTCTGAATTTGAGAATATATAACCTTGGGAAAGGGATATGCCCCTTTCTCTGGGGTTACACAAACTGAGATAGATTGGCTCAGGGACATAAATGTGACCCACTTGCAACTGACAACTAAATGCACAATCAGAAAACCACAGTCAGCCAGCCATCGAATCTTAAAACCTAATGCTGCTTATTAAAAGCATTTTTGCATGGGGAGGATTCAACCTCATTCATAGGTTCATAGGTTCACAGGTCTAAGGACATGTACACCTCATTCATAGGTTCACAGGTGTTTACTAGGCTAATAACCGCAAAGGCCTTTTAAAGCCTAGCCATACATCCCAAATCTCCAACAAATTCTGGTACCCTTGATAAGTGAAAGCAGGGGCTTAGGAGGTGAAACATTTACAAGCATGGGCCTGGAAGATGAAAACTTTACAGGTTGCCTGCATCCATTAGAGACATAGGTGCCAAGCAAGGGATGAATTTCCTGTTCTCCATTCAATTGTACAAGTTAACCTTGAATTGGGTTAGGGAGGAACTCTGCTTCACATGGATGGGGAGCCTGTTCCAGAGAACATATAGTCTCTGGGACCAATGCCTGTCTGTCCAGCAGGTCCTATTTATATCATCGGCAAGGTTTACGTTTTTAGAATGGGTAGTTCTGGTGCTGTTTGTTTTGTGGATATGCAGGAGGTTCATCAGAGTGGGGTCGGACAATGCACTGTATGCCAGGCATAGAAGTCCCCTCAAAAGCCTGTATGAGACAGAATACAGGGATAGAGCCTTGAGGCGGTCTGCATAAGACATTTTATTTACGCCCTGTATTCTTTTAGTAAGGAACCTGTGTGGACATACAAATTGCTGGATATGCCTGATTAGGTACATACCAAAGGGAGGATTCTACTCAATGGTCGGTCTGATGAATTCCAAATACACTAGAACAATGACTTCCTGGGACCTAGATGCCATACCTTTGTTTATAAGTTATGCAACATAGAATGATTTCCTCACTACTGTATACATGTGAAGATCAAAGGCTGGATTACTGTCTATGTATGTCCCTAAGTCCCTGACTACTGGGTCAACTGTAAGGCGTGTGTTGAAAATATGATAATTACCAGAGGTGGATGACTTCCTGAAGGATACTGCTATGCATTTCTTAGCATTTAGATTTAGTCTATGGCTCTGACATCAGTTGTTTGTCTGTGTCAACCTTTCCTGGAGAACATTTATGTTGATGTGAAATTCAACAACAGCTCCTAATTTTCAGTCAACTGCAAGTTTAGTCAGCCTTTATTAATTTCCCCAAGTATCTTCTATTTTGTACTGATATACTTCAATTGTGAATGAAAGCAGTCAGCAGTCATGAAGTCAGGGAAGCCAGTTGTAAGTTTTACCTACTTGAGATTCACCTTCTGATGCTTTTAACTTACATCATGCTGCAGCTTGTTTCTTTACTATAGGAAATCACTACTTTCTGCTACCGTGGTCCCTGCTGTGATATGTGAGCAGTGAGTCTGACATTTGGCTCCCAGTTTAAATGTCGGCACTTGAAATGCTGAGCGCTGAAAAGCTGAATAAAAAGACAGAAACCCTAGACAACAGTGATTCTTGAAAATTGCTTTTCTTTTTGCAGGCGGTGCAAGCACCCCCCCCCCACACCATGGAACTTGTATATACCAACTCCAAAATCACCATACCTCATA
The DNA here is from genome assembly GCF_019279795.1 of Protopterus annectens. Lineage (NCBI taxonomy): Eukaryota > Metazoa > Chordata > Ceratodontiformes > Protopteridae > Protopterus > Protopterus annectens. The sequence goes on from NC_056735.1 coordinate 43,027,801, forward strand.
GAAGAAGGAATATTCAGAGAAATGGTATCTTGGACTTGGTATATGTAAGTCTGATCTTTAAGCCATTCACTCTCCGCATTTGGTCCTGACATTTCAAAAGGCTATTCTTCCATGGTTGTGTGTCTATTTCTGAGGGGTGTTATCATCCATACTTCCAGGGTTTGATGTCATTATGTTCAATCTGTCTTGAGTATTACTAGTAAATTTTTTTTCAGAAGTACATTCTTAAAAATCTCATTGTCAAATAACTGTTTTAATTATGTGTTTGTGAATAATCTCATCACCTTCTTTTATCCTTGTTTTTTGTTCAGATGATACTTTTTATCACTGTCTGGCAGATGAAGTATTCCTAATTATGACAAAACAAGTTTAGAATGGCCTAGCCCCTGTTTCATTTGAACAGGGGGAGCAACTGCTTAATTATTCCAGTAGGACAGTAGCTACCCATACCTCCCAACCATACAGAATTACTCGGTTTTTATCAAGGTTTGGGGTCCAAACACTGGGGTGCCACGATTCCCGAGTGGCACCCCTTCATTTCCAATTTTTTCTTTGTTTTTTATTTTTCGTGCTTTGTGAACTGACATCATCACGTGTGTGATGACGTCAGCTCCGTCAGGGCTACCAGCCTGTCGAAATTGAGCTTGCATCGTGCACACATTTCCGGCTGGCCTGGCCTTTTTAAATGCTCTGCAACTGGGAACTGCACTATGGAGACCTGTTACTGAATGGAAAGGATTTATATTCTGAAACCCAAGAAATGGAAATGATTTACATTCTGAAACTGTGGCACTCCAGAGACCTGCTACTGAATGGAAAAAACAGAGACCTTGTGTGAGCGGGACTTGCAGTAAGGAAATCTGTATTTTGCGTGTGTGGGAAGGATTTATATTCTGAAACCAGAGACCTTGTGCGAGCGGGACTTGCAGTAAGGAAACGCGCGTGTGTGTGTGTGTGAAAATGCCCCCATTGTAATACACCTGGTGGCTAGAGGTACTCAGGCTCAAACCCTGTACCTTGAGTACAAGGTAAAAAGAGCCTAAAGTTCCTAGCCACCACCCCTTGTGAATTTGTGCCTTATATTTTTGATCTGTTCCTCATAAGATCTGTGTTTTTTCAAGATTTTTTGTGGCAAATCATTGCAGGATTGAAATCATTAAATAATGACAGGCATTTGGATTTCAGACTTCATATTCTTCAGAAAATAAATTGTAACACAAAACCTTTTATTTTAGCAATTTTCTAAGTTTATAAGATTAGTATTTGAAATCTGTCCCTATTTTGGAGCTGCATTCCCCCATTATTGGCCTTGTCTAGTTTTTTTGTGCTAAGAGGTTGAGAGCTATGGTGAGAAGTGAAAACTGAATTTGTATTCTCCCATTATTGGCTTTGTCCAGGTTTTTTGTGCTAAGAGTTGAGAGCTATAGTGAGAAGTAAGAACTGAATTTGAATTCCCACATTAATGGCTTTGTCCAGTTTTTTTGTGCTAAGAGGTTGAGAGCTGTGAGAAGTGAATTCACTATAACCATTTACGTTTCAGTCTTCCTATCTTTCAGGAAATTGCAGATTTGGCATAGTGGTATGTTGCTCTGACTGTACTGCACAGGGTCCTGGGTTCAAGACTTATGAGTGAAATGCATGGTGGTAACACATTTTATTCTAACAACTTTCCAAAATTATACAAACAATGTTTAAAATGTGTCCCTGGTTTCTGCCTTTTGCCCCCCCCCAAAAAAAAACTGTAATTGAAAATAAGTGTGAGAAGCTGTGCAAGATGCCTATGGCTTACACTACTGTTATTCTATTTATAGTGTGGGTGTGGAAGTAGACTTTTATGAAGGAAATGTTCGGAATTGGGCAGTTTTGCCATTATTAGTTCATGCATTTTATTTCATTGCCTACAGCCTACTGGCTGTATTATACAAAGAATATCATTTAATAAAGTCAGGAAGGTGTATCAAAGATCACATGTATGTTTCTTGTTTTGTGTGCAAAGGGTCAATGATTTGAAAACAGCCCAAAGGTAATCTTTATCCACCACTGGCCAGATGCATTTTCTTTAGATGTGGTGTGGGTTTCAATGCTGTTTCAATGAATGTGAGTTTCAAGGGCAGAGAAGTTTTAATACCAAGTCTATTTTCATTGAGACAGTGTTGCTTTGTTTAGCAGATGTCTATTAGTGTTTGTGCATTGTGCTATAAAATGTAAAAATACAATTCAAGTAATCATTGTAGAAGTAAAGCAGTATGCACACATTAGTGTTTATGGTAAATGGGGTGAAATAGCCAGGTAATGTGACATTAGAATGGCTGCAGGAGAACTCTGGTGCCATATTTTGGTTGTTTGTTCTTCAGTTTGCATTTGAAAGTCGGTATCCCACAATTCCAGCGGAGTGGGTGGGGTAGCATAATTTTCTATGCAAAGTTTATGTTAATCAGCATACAGATTTGTACCTATTTTTCATGGGCTTTGTCCAGATTTTTGATGTTTCCAGGTTGAGAGGTGTGTAGCTACCTATGAGAATATGAAAGCGGCAGTTAGTTTAAATATAATAAATATTTATCAAAGCACAATGCTGGCTTGCTCTGCAGCTAAAATGAAGCAATAGTAGTTACTTATGTATGGTCAAACAATTAGAAACAATACTGCAGAGAGCAAGTAGAACCTAAGATGGAAGTCCTTCAGAATGCTCAAAAGGTTACAATACACACGCTTTATGGGTGGCATAAAATATATTATACCAAGCATGATACAATTTTTACATTCCTGCCTAATTATGGTATTTAGCAAAGAGGGCTAAATCTCTGAGTTGCTAATGAACGTTTTCCTGTTCCTGGGGTACAAGGTTTGATTCCTTCCACCTTCATTTGCCTACTGTGTAACTCTGAGCAAGTCACTTAACCAGACAGTGCCCCTGGGTTGTCCCTCAAAAACAACAATTTTGTCCAGCGGTGTTACCCAGTCAACAAATAGATAAAAGAAAATGGAAAAACTAGTTTGCTTCTACTAAAAAAGTCTATCAAGCTCATCTTGAAATATCCAGAATGAAAGGCGTGTTCAATTCATATGTATGTTGGCCTGGTATGGATCAGGATGTAGAAAAGGAAGCAAATATTTCTGATGAGTACCATACAAACAGGAAATTGCACGTAATACATCTTTACATCTATAGGAATCACCTGAAAAGACATTCATAGACTAGCCTATAAACAGATACTTGCCTATTCCTTGAAAAACATTTCTAGCTTTGATAGATACTTATTCAAAGTGGATTGATGTGTGTACAAGTGATTATCTGCCTTAAAAGTTATCACTGAAAATATAAAATAATATCTTAAGATACATGGTTTTTCAGAAATATTAGTCTCTGATAATGGAATTTTTTTCCATTCCGTGCTTCTTGTATTAAGACTTGGTCAAGAGGGCTAAATAAACATGGAAAGAAGTGAAGAGAAAATGAAAGATGTAAATATGGAAGCAAAACTGGTAATGTCCATTTAACTGCAGAATTGTATCTCTGTTGATCACAATCTTTCCTGCAAAAACACTTTCATAACAAAGTCTGAGATCAACATTTGGCACTTCTATCACATTTAAAAGCATATATAAAAATAACTCAGAAGCAGACTTCTGGTTGAGATAGTTTGCAACTAGATATGAAGGGTATGTACAAATTTACAGTTTTTGTCCTAAATGGATTGATCCAAGTAAACTTGATTGCTGTTTGGGATCTATATCCTATATGGTTCTTATGAGTAATGTCCATGTATGAGGAAGTAAGCAGATCAAAGCAGAGCAGGACCTACGAGAAAAAAAATACAGTCTGTGAACATAAGACATTAACTGACCTACACAAGATTGCCAGAAATATGTTGTCAGAGACAACTGATACTTGTAGAAGTTGCATCTGAGGACCTGTACCTGATGAAATGGAAAGGAGTATGTCAAATAATAGTGAATGGGGCTTGAATGCACACTGCTTTCATTGAAGGCCAAACCTTCCTAATGTAGAAAAATGACACTGACAAATGTAGATGGTAAACTGTTGTCTCATAAAATATGTATACAGTAAACTCTTAGTTAACTGGCACCCATGGGGATTGGTAGATGCCGAATAACTGTAGTTTCTGGTTGCTTGAGAGTTGCTATTAAAAATAAGCCTGACTAATATTGTACCCTATAGTATTTGTTTGGTTTGACTTGTTCTCAGGTTAGGGAGAAAGGGATTTTATTCCTGTCTTCCTTTTTAAAACTCTAAAATTCTAAAAATGTAAGGTATGTTTCTGCTGGGGGAAAACAGAAAGTGCAACATGTGAAAATTGTACTGTATTTCTTCAATATTTTTAGCCAGTTGCCTGAGTTCCGGGTAACTGAGAGCTTATTGTATATGTTTTTTATTGAGATATTGAATATCACTAATTTAAACTTTTTATTGTACTGAATACACTACACTGGAATGCAATCAATCATTGAAAAAAACATAAACAATTTTTTTTTTTTGTAGGAGGTCAAGCCCCCCTGCATCTCCTCACTTACTAAATATACTAACTCCTAAATCACACAACAGTAAAGAATAGAGAAACTCTCCAACCCATTGTTAGTGTTCTACTTTAGCCTGGACTTCCGAGAAATAGATTCCAAACAGTAAAGGGCCCAATACAGATCCTTGTGGTATGCCACTGGTGATGGGTCTGCTGGTAGAAGTGGAGTCGCCAACTTTGACAGTATGTGTTCTGTCAGTGACTGAATTAGCTACCCACCTAGTGACTTAAGGGTTAATCCCCAGCTGGGAAAATTTCTCAATGACACCTGAGTGGAAGATTATGTCAAAAGCCTTAGCTAAGTCAAGATAGGTACTATGTACTGTCATATCTTCATCCAGGACTTTGGTGACTTTCTCAAAGAAGTCCACTAGGTTTAATACGTATGTTCTACCCTTAATGAAGCCAAACTAGATTGGGTCTAGAGTTTGAAGGTCACCTATGTCCCTGTTGATAAGGTCCATGATGATTCTTTGCATGGCCTTGCAGATGAAGCTGGTTAGACTTATGGGTCAGTTGACTGCCCCCCTTTGTTCAAGGAGATTACTGTTGGTGTTCTCCACTCTGCTGGAACAAAGCCAGTTCCCAAGCTATGGTTAAAGACAATGCCAAATGAGTCCACTAGGTCCTATTTAGATTGCTTAATAAGCAATATGGGATATTATCTGATCCCAGTGAGGCTGTGTTTTTGGTCTTGGAGAGTGCAGATATGACCTGATCTCTAGAGATACTAGGCAGAAGACTGGTGTCAGGTACAGTTTGGGACATGGCTGGTGGGGACAGAGGATGAAGAATGCACCAAATCTGTCAGCTATCAGGTTGGAAATTTCATCCAGTATAGTATGAGTGGTGCCATCTACTACCAGTTCTGCACATAGCTGGACATTCCCTTTTAGATTTCAGATGTACTTAAAGAATGCCTTATGATTATACTTAGCTAGGGGTGCTATTTTAGCTTTGTAATAAGTTATAAAGGACTTTACACAATTTCTGATTTGCTTGTTCAAGCTGTGGAGGGAATTCTTCCTCTGCTGAGTCAGTTCCCTCTTGTTCTTAGACATCAGTTTCTTCTTTTTGTTATATAACCTGTTTATACTTGAGGGCCACCAGGGTGGCTTGTTTTTTTGGAAGGACCTGGTTTTAATCTAGTCAGGTACAGCTGAGTCTATACAGCTGCTTAAGTATTTATACAAAGCATTTGTGCACACCTCTACATTGGAGTCATTGTTGTCTGTGATTGCAGGGGATATACAACTTTTTATACCATTGCTTAGTAGGCTATAGTTTGCTTTGTAACAGTTTTTTAGTTTTTTTTTGCACCTGTGGTGGTGACAGGTTCAATAGTTATTTCAAACAAGACTGATTTATGGTCTGACCATGGCAGGGAGGGCATCTCATGGAGGTTCTGCAGTGATCCCCTCCCATGTTGATGAGTACTTTGTCTAGGACATTCGAGCCCGTTGTGGGGGTACAGACTATCTGTTCCAGAACATTTGTATTGATAAAGTCTAGGAACCTCTGGGTAAGCTTGTTTATGCTCATGAATGTCAACCAGTCAATGGAAGGATAGTTGAAATCTCCCATGACTAAGGTGTTGGGCTGTATGACAAGTGACTCATGTAAGTCCAGGTAGGTGATATGATTTTTTTGGTTCATGGTGGGAGATCTATAGCTAGCAATGATATGGTAGGGTATTTTGCTTATAGTTTATTGGACATGGAGTAGTTTGAGAGAGGCATACTGTTTGACCAGTTTTGAGGTGTACTGGGCTTTATCAAAGATGAATACACCTCCAGCGTTAGTTCTTGAATGCTCATTTTGAGGTCTGCACTTCTGGAAGGCATTGTAGCCTTGCACGGCTGGGGTGGTCTCCATGTCCTTGAATCATGTCTCAGTGACTGCACAGATGTCAGCATCTTCAAAGGTGAGGAGTACTTTTAGGGAGTGCAGTTTCATGTTTCATGGGTCAGAGTAGGTTGTGCTGTCTGTTTTGTACTGGCAATACTGTGTATTATTTCAAAAAATTTAGACTTAAAAAATTTATGATTTTGATTGGAAAAAAATTTTAATATTCAGTTCATATTCGGCTTTGCAACTTTTTTTTTTTTGTTTTGTCTTTTTTGTCTGTTTTTTTACTTTGCAACATTTTGATCCTAAACTTGAGCTCTCTGCATATCTGGTTAAGGTCACTTTTTAATTGGGAGAATTTGAGCTTATTCCTTAGTGAGAGAATTTTTTTTCCTTTTATTGTACAGTTTGTTGATGCTGAGCACCACTATAGGGGCTTATTCTTAAATTTGCCATGATACATATGAAGCTTGCTCTATAACCATGTTATCAGAAGATAAAATTTGCATCTCTTTATGATTTTCAGAATACTGATTAGAACTTTGGAGAATGGTCTGCCTATTAAAATTAATCATTAAAATATATCTGTTAGTGTTTTACTTGCACATAAACTTATGACTGCTGTATAGTGTAAGTATAGCCGGGTCTATATTAGAACACCGAACTTTCAAAATTTCAAGTGTTCTAATATCGACCTGTTTTCAGCGAATGCTGAAAATATCGAAGAAACAGAAAACCAAATAAATTTTTTCCTAGGGAAAGAAGTTGGTTGTCTGTTTCTGTTGCTTCTGTATTTTCAGCGCTGTGGTGGAAAGTTACGGGTCAGGTTCAGGTAAGTGTGCGATTGTGTGGACGTGAGGGTTAGGGCGGGTAAGGTGAGTTAGGATTAGGGCGTGGGTCAGGTAAGTGTGCGATTGTGTGGACATGAAGGTTAGGGCGGGGTAGGTGAGTTAGGGTTAGGGTGCGGGTGAGGTGACTGTGCGATAGTGACGGACCTTAGGGTTAGGGTTTGGGTTAAGGTAAGTGGATAGTTAGTGGTGTATGTATAGTTTAGTGTAGGGTTAGGTGTAAGAGTTTAGGTGTATGTGTGTGGATTGCTGCTTGTTTTGTGTGCTTGTGTTGTGTGTATGTGTTTTGGAACAGCAAATTTTTTCCCTAGGAAAAAATTTGCTGTTCTGTATGGTCGATGTTTTAAATTTTCATTGAATAGGGTTCAATATTAGAACACTCGAAGTTCTGAAAGTTCGATGTTCTAATATAGACCCGTGTCGCCTCTGTGAGCCCAAAAAAAGCTGCCTTTAACTGGAAATGTAACTCACCAGACCATGGACTCTCACGGCATCATCTCTTGCTCAGATGCCGTGCTTTTCATAGGAGAATTCAGTGACTTGGTCTGTATTGTGCATTAAGCGTTAACCATTTTATTTAGGACTTGCATTTTGCATTATTATCTCTCTCATTGTAAATGATTCTTGTTGCCGAAAGGCTACATTTGTTCTTCTACTTGGTTTGCTATGGTCCTACTCCTCATAGCAGTCTTGGTTCATGTTTTATGTTTCCTATGTTTTTTTAAAGAGGGGGGGTTGCTCTGCATCCTTCTGTGAGTAAACATTGCCCAGATCCACAAGTGACAATTAATATCATTAATTCTCATGAACTGACAACGTTACTGACGTACATATTTAGTTGCTCATTTTCTTTTCATTTTCAGCGAGTGGTTGTTGTTGATTCAACTTGTTGTTATGACAGTATGTCTACTATGCTTAGTGATTTAAACACTTACGTTAGTGTTGATGCAGTAATGGTGCACGACTTGACACGTAGGCTTGACAACTGCTTACTAGAATGTCTGCATTTAGGACTTATCACTAAGGAACTGTATGATTATTTTGTAGTGTAGAATCCACTTATACCCCAAATGCACGGGTTACCAAAAATACATAAGCATCCCATGGGGCCTCTGTTTATACCCATTGTAGTGGGTGGGGGCTGGTTGATAGAGCTTATCTTTAGGTTTCTGAATAAACAACTTAGAAAGGTTTTGGATGAATCTGAGGTAGTGTTAAGGGACACAGAACACATTTTAAGAGATCTATATAATGCAACCAATGGAGAGAACAGTAAAAGCACTGGGGTCCTGCAACTCGAGATGTGATCTCATTATTTACATATTCCCAGTCATATTCCCAATCATATTCCCAATCAGGAAGGGCTAATGATGGTGAAAAGTGCCTTAGAGAGAAATGGAAAATTTGAATCAAAACAAGTGGACCATTTCTGTCTACTTCTAGAATTACTTCTAGACAATAACATATTTTTCTTCAAAGACAAGTACTACTGGCAAAAAACAGGAATTGCTATGGGCACTAGCTGTGCAAACTCCTGTGCCAACTTAGTAATGATGGAATGAGAATATCAACACATTCTAAATAATTTGAACCTACATATAATAATATATCGACATTTTGTGAATGATCTTTTTATAGGTTGGCAGGGGGATGAATAGAGTTTAAAACTATATACCCAATATTTGAACACCAGCAGTAACTTTCTTAAATTCACTCTAAACAAATCCATGAGTAAAATTGATTTTTTGGATGCAACTATAACTAAGCAAGGAACTGGTCTAACCACCAGCATTCATAGGAAATAATGCCATCGTCCCACATATCTGTACAGGGAAAGTAGGCATCCACAACACATTTTTAGTAATATCATTAAGGGACAGGCTATGAGGACCTCACATTTATCCTGTGATGACAAGGACTTTTGTGAGGGACTAGGCCATCTATGGGATGACTTTAATGGTAGAGGGTATGAACATGTGGAAATTGACAAGGCATATAGTAAAACAAATGAGGAAAGACGAGGGAGGGCCAAGCCCTATTTTTCACAAAGAAATTATACAGTTCAGTGCACTGAAAGTAGTTCTGTGAAAATGCCCATGGTTATTACCTGTACATCAGGGGTGAATAGGATTGGGGAAGGGGTCAGAGGTAACTGGCATATCTTACACACCAATGAGAAGGTAAAGGGCTGGTAGGCCAACGGCCTGTATTCATGTATAAAAACAAAAAGAACCTTAAACAGCGTTTATGTTATCCTAGATTGTATCATAATTTAGGGGTAAGACAATGGGGCACACGTACATGTGAGGAATGTGCGTACTGTGATTATATTGATCAGTCTATGTATTTTAAGCATCCAGAGACAGGCTATTTATGGTAACTTAGGGTTTCAGCAGACTGCAACACACAGGATGTTATTTATGCAGCGCATTGTGTTTTGTGCTTTAAATTTTACATAGGTAAAACTAACCGGAAACTGAAAAAGACAGTGCGGGATCATTTGTACTGAACAAGAAGAGGGAATGACTGTAGTCCTTTAGCAAAACACATGCTAACAAATGGCAACACACATACATTTGTATTCCAAGTTTTGCAAGTTGTGACTGAGAGTGTGTGGGGAGGCTTAGTAAACATGACAGAAAATGTAGAATTACAGTGGATTTTAAGGTTAGACGCGCATAGGGGATGGGTCTGAATGCCCATGTACCCCTAAAACCAGTATTAAAGGCAAAGAAAAATACATAAATGTATTATTCTGCATTCTTATAGGTTCATAGGTTCATCGGTTCATAGGTTAGTACTAAGCTAACTGCCCTTGCAAGCCATTTTAAGCCTAGCCAATTATGTTTTTACTTGCTACTTTTTTATGTGCAGTTTTTAGATGCTGTTGCTTTAAAAGTAAATGCCTTGTGGATCAATTAGGATTCTGCATTGTCATGTTAACTGATACTAAAATTTAGTATAAAAGAAGTTCATTCGCTTTACTTTTTTGTCTGATGAAGCGGTGGTGAACACTGCGAAAGCACTAACTTTTAATAAAACCTGTTGATTTCACAACTGTTGAGCCTTGTCTCTCTGCCTGTTACTAGCTGTGGTTTTGCTTGGAATTTTGTTTGGGTCTCCTGCTGGAACACACTCATTGCTTTTGGGTTTTCTTGCTGCTTTATTTTACATTTGTTTACTGGGAAAGTCCGACTGGACACAACTCCTTTTTCAATGGAGGCCCAGGGAGAAAAGCTCCAAGTAAATGAAAAGTCTAAACTTTACATTATAAGCAAAGTAACAATATTTACTCTATATAAAGTAGTACTAAAGAATATACTTTACATATATAATAACAGTAGCAATCACTGAGCAGTGTTAAGAGAGATCTAATAAGTGTATACAGATACAGTACTTTGTTACGTACAGTAATTACATTCAGATGATATATAAAATAAGTTCACATCATTAGGTAAGTGAGGTATATACATTGATATTCAGTTCTTATAATCCAGGAAAATAAAGAAGAAAAATATTTTATGAGTGTTTTGGGGAGAGTTGTTGTTTATCAGGGGTATTGCATGCGCATAGCCAAGGTTTAAATAGATGCACTTTAAGCATCTTTTTAAAGTGGAATGGGTTGGTAGTATTGTTTATGTCAGAAGGGAGTGTAGTCCAGATTTTGGCTATGTAGTTAGAGTAGAGGGAGTCACCAGCAGAATTGTTGGCTTTAACTGTAGACAATAAGGTTTTATTTTTTGAGTGTAGTTCTTGGTCAGGGGAGTAAGGAAATAGGAGATTTTGAAGGGAAGGGGTCTTATCTGTGCGGTTTAGAGCTGTATAGGCTGTCCAGAGTTGGTTGTAGAGTAGAAATTGGGGAAGTTCTAGCCAGTTAAGTTTCTTGAGTGCTGTGCAGTGGTGTGATCTAAATGGTGAGTTTGAGGCAAACCTGGCAGTTTTGTTACGTGATAATAGTTTAGCTAAATCTGATTTTTTTAAGTTGGTGAGAATTGGTGAGGCATACAACGGAGCTGAAATGAGATTTGTTTGAGCAATAGTTGCTTTTGTATTTTTAGTGAGACATTCTGTTTCTGCATAAGGTGCTTAGCTTTTTGCACACTTTTTTATTGCTTGTGCAATATGAATATCGAATCTTAAGTTGCTATTGATAACTATTCCCAATAATTTAGTGTGGGTCATGGGTGAGATGATTGTGTGTCTTGTAGGTTGGAAATTCATGCGTTTAGTTTTTGTAAGGTTTAGGATTAGTTGAGAATTAGCCATTTCTCTACCTTTGAAAAAGATTCTTGTGTTATTATTTAGTACAGCAGGACTATAATTCCCTTGGATCTGGATACTATACCTTTACTTATGAGTTGTGCCACATAAAAGGATTTCCTCACCATGGTGGACACATGGTAGTCAAAGTTCAGGCTACTGTCTACCTGAGTAGCTAGATCTCTCACGTCTGTGTCCACTCTAAGGGGTGTGCTATTGATGTTAATTTTCAGGGGTATTTCATTTCTCAAAGGGTATGGTAATGCATTTTTTTGCATTCAGATTTAGGCCATGGTTCTGGCACCAATCATTTGTCTGATCTAGATCCTCTTGAAGGATATCTACATCACTGGGGGATTCGGTGATTGCCCCAGCTTGCAGTCATTGGCAAACTTTGTCATCCAGAGGCCATCTACATTTGCCTTGAATTCAGAGAAGTATATTCTGAACAGGAGTGGTCCCAGCACTGAGCTCTGTGACACACCACTTTAAATGACCTCTTGCTGGATCTGGATTCACCCACTTTAACCATGTGTCCTGTGCCTGAGCCAATTGGCTATCCATCCAGTGACATAAGGATTTACATCCAGTTTTGTGAGTTTGTTTATAATACCTGAATGGGGAATTGTGTCAAATGGCTTAGCCAGGTTGAGGTAGGTGGTTATGTACTGTTTTACCCTCATCCATGGCCTTAGTGACTTTCTCAAAGAAATCCACCAGATTCAGTAGGCATGACTTGCCCTTGACAAAGCTGAATTGGGTCAGATCCAGTATTTGGAAAGGTCCTATGTCATTATTTATCAGGTCTATTATTATTCTTTCGATGGCCTTACATATAAGACTAGTTAAACGTATGGGTCTATAATTTCACAGGGCAGTAGATGGTCCCCTTTTTCCAGAGGAATGATTGTTGCTGTTCTCCACTCTATTGAGACAAAGCCAGCTGGAGGGTGTGGTTAAATAGGGATCCTAATGGGCCTGATAAGTCCTGATTAAAACTGTTTAAGAGGCAACCCAGTATATTGTCAGTCCACAATGACACTGTGTTTTTAGCTTTAGAGAGCACAGTGGCAACCTGTCCTTTGGTGATAATTGGCGGTGGAGTTGTGGTGGGTATTTCCTGGGGGAGAGCTGGGGGGTGATGGGGAAGTGAAATTTGAGCTATATTTGTCAGCCAGCAGATTTGCTGTATTTTCTGGTTGAGTATAGGTGACTCTATCTACAACTAATTCTGCACATTGCTGGGTGTTGCCCTTAAGACTGCAGACATAACTGAAAAATGCCTTATGGTTATCCTTAGTTTTGGAGGCTATTTTTATCTCAAAGTCTGCTTTCAGGGACTTGACTAGTTTCCTGAGTCACTTGTTTATTCTAATTATGAACTCATTGCTCTGTTGTGCACATTCCCTCTTACTTCTTGACAGGATTTTCTTATATTTGATGCACAACCTATTAATACTAGAGGACCACCAGGATGGCTTGTTTTTACTGTTTGACCTGGGTTTATTTCAGTCTGGTAATGCTGTTTCTATGCAATTGTTTATATGGTCATACAGGGCTTTTATGTATGCTTGTGCTTAGGTTTCTGTGTTTTCTGGATTGGGAGGAGCTTGTAAACTAGCTATGCTGTCCCTTAACAGGGGGTAATTTACCTTAGAGAAGTTCTTAAAGTTTTTGAGGTTAGGTGAGGGGACTAGTTTTACCTTTATTTCAAGGGAGACAAAATTGTGATCTGATCTTACAAATGAGGACATCACAATGGGTGGTGGTGCAGCACCAGATCTAGGATATTTGCTCCCCTAGTGGGAGTGCAGAGTAGATGCTCCCCGGAATTTGAATTTACAAAGTCAAGAAATCTTTGGGCCTGCATGTTAGTCTTCAAGTATGCCTCGCAATTAATGGGGGATAGTTAAAATCAGCCATGAGTATGGTGTTGAGCTGGATGGTCAGTGATTCTAGTAACTTCAGGTATGATGCATGGATTTCCTGGTTCATAGTGGGGGACATGTAGTTAGCACGAATATGGCAGTGGATTTTTCCCATAGTTAGTTGGACATGGAGTAGTTCAAGCATGTCATATTGTTTGACCAACCTTGAGGAGTGCTTATCTTTTATGTAGATAGATACACCTCCACCTTTTTGCTCTTTCATGTTCAGTGGTCAGAATGTCTCAAAGACATTATAGCCAGGGGCGGCTCGTCCTATCGGACTGCAGCCCTCCCACCTAGAAAAAAACAAAAAAAAAATCTGTAAAACAAAAAATTCACAAGTCCCAATCCTCTGCGCATGCAGCTCAGACTGCCTTTAGCAGCAGTCCGGATATGGAGAAAGAGGAACCTAGCAATCATTGCTGTGAGATACCAGGAATCTATGATGACCGCACAGAACAGAGGGGCTCCGGACTGCTTCAGCCACAGTCAGAGCTGAGGAGGAGGACTGAGCTGATCTCGCGGGACTGTCACTGTGCAGGCTTCGTGTAGGTGTTTGGATTGCATTACCGGTCGCTGGAGTATTAGGTAGGTGTTTGTTCACTGGGGTACAGGGTAGGTGAAGGCTTCAATACTGCAGAACTAAGGTGTGTGTGTGTGTGTGTGTGTGTGTGTGTGTGTGTGTGTGTGTGTGTGTGTGTGTGTGTGTGAAATGCCCCAGTTACTATATACTGGTGGCTAGAGAAAACAAATGGTGGTGGATAGAGATACTCAGGCTTGAACCCTGTACCTTGTATGCGGGTGTTAAGGACCTGAATTCCCTACCCACCACCATTTGTAAAAACAATTGCAGATTTTTGCCTCATATTTGATCTGATCTGTTTCTCATAATATCTGTGGTTTCTAAATGTTCCAATGCTTGATATTTGATGGTGCAGTGGTAACATTGTTGCCTCACAGCTGCAGGTTCTCAGGTTTGATTCTTGGCTGGGGTGCCTTCTGTGTTGGGTCTGCATCTTCTCCCTGTGTTTGTGTGGGTTTGCTTTTGTGTCCTCCCATGTTACAAAGACATGTCTGCATTATTTCTTCCTGGGCCTCTGCTGAAAATTGTTTTTTTTGTTCCAAGTCAGATTGTCCTGATTAACAAATGTTAAATAAAATTGACATGCATTTGAATTTCAGACTTCAGGTTTGTGAATGTTAAATTCCTTACATATCTGATGGTGCAGTGGTAGCATTGTTGCCTCACAGCTATAGGTTTTCTGGTTTGATTCTTGGCTGGGGTGCCTTCTGTGTGAAGTCTGCATCTCATCCCTGTGTTTGCGTGGATTTGCTCTGGTGTCCTGCCATTTTACAAAGACATGTGTCTGCAGTATTTCTCCCTGGGCCTCTGCTGAAAATTGTTTTTGTTCCATCAGAAGTAAAATTGACAGGCATTTGAATTTCAGACTTCATATTCTTCAGAAAATATATAGTAACACAACCTTTTATTCTAGCAATTTTCTAAATTTATAAGATGAATATTTGAAATTTGTCCTTATTTTTGGGACTGTATTACCCCATTATTGGCTTTGTCGAGGTTTTTTGTGCTAAGGTTGACAGCTGTGGCAAGAACTGAATTCACTGAATATGTTTGAGGGCTGTATTCCCTCATTACTGGGTTTGTCCAGGTGTTTTGTGGTAAGAGGTTGACAGCTATGGTGAGAACTGAATTCATTAAATGATAGCCATTTCAGTTTCAGTCTTCCTCTCTTTCACAAAGCAGCTGATTTGGTGTAGTGGTATGTTGCTCTGACTGTTTTGCACAGGGACCTTGGCAGTAAAATGTATGGTGGTAACACAGCATTTTCTTTCACAAAGCAGCTGATATGGCATAGTGGTATGTTGCTCTGACTCTTTTGCACAGGGACCTTGGCAGTAAAATGTATGGTGGTAACACAGCATTTTATTCTAGCAACTTTCCAAGATTATACAAGCAATGTTTGATGTGTCCCTGGTTTTTGGCCTTTTGCCCCCCCCCCCCAATAAATTTGGCTTTTTCCAGATTTCTTGTGCTGCGAAGTTGAGATGCAGTTGAGTATTGAGTATATTTTACAAGGAGCTGAGAGCTGCAGGGGAAGAGAAGTTTAGTGCTGCTTATGCTAAGTTAGCTTACATTGTTAATAGCACAACAGGTTGTGTACTTGCTTTTGATGCAGAAGGTTGTTGGTTCTACTCCCACAAGGGGTGAATGTTGCCGTACTGAAAAAGTTAAGATACTAACTATGAGCCTGTTATCAGTTTGCCATCCATTTCCTATTGCAATATCATTTTAATGTAATATAGGCAATTTATTCCTCAGGGGTATCAGACACTTTATTTTTTGATGAAACCATGAAATATAAAGGTGTTTGCTAGCAGCAACCTCTTCATTAGTTACAGATTTATTTAATGTGGAATTATTTAGATGACTTTTTACTTCTTCAGAGATTGTGCATATTTACTGATAATGGTGGACTGTAGAATTGTGCATATTTACTGATAATGGTGGACTGTAGAATTGTGCATATTTACTGATAATGGTGGACTGTAGAAGTCTGAGTAGACTTTTATGATGGAAATGTTCTGAACTTGGCAGTTTTGTCATTATGGGTGCATGCATTTTGTTTCATTGTTTACTGGAAAGATGTTCTGAATTGGGCAGTTTTGTCATTATTGGTGCATGCATTTTGTTTCATTGTTTACTGGAAAAATGTTCAAAACAATAGGAAGGTATATCAAAGAGCACATGTATGTTTCATATGCAAGGGGCCTATGATTTGAAAACAGCCCAGAATTAATCTTTATCTGCCACTGATAAAATGTATTTTCTTTGAATGTGGGTTTCAATGCTGTTTCAATGAATGTGAGTTTCAAGGGCAGAGAAGTTTTAATGCTAAGTTTGTTTAGCAGATGTCTTAGTGTTTGTGCTGTAAAATGCAAAATAAAACTTTCAAATGAAGTCCAAATCATCATAGAAGTAAATCACTATGCACATTAGTGCTTATGGTAAATGGAGTGAAATAGCCAAGTAATGGATCATTGGAATGGCTGCAGGGGAAGGCTCCATTCGACCATGATTTTGTGGGGGGAAGGGCGGCAAACTTAAAGACAGCCCCAGCTGAACTATACCTCCCAACTGTCCAGATTTTCAAAGAATGAACAGATTTTTGCTTCTTATTTTTGGTTTGTTCCTCATAAAATTTGTGGTTTTCTGGCAAATCATTTAGGAATTAAGTCACTAAATAATGACACACTGAGTTTCAGACTTCATAACCTTCAGAAAAATGCATGCTAAAGTAAGACCTGTTCTATCAATTGTCTCAGTTTATACAAGAGCAATTTTTAGTACTGTTTATATGTTCCCTCAATATATTTGGCCTTGTCCAGATTTATTGCATTAACAGGTTGAGAGATACATGCAAATAAATTGCTTTATGGAATTAGGCATAGCCAAACCTCTCAACTGTCCCTGATTTTGGCTCAAAATGTTGCTCTTCCTCCTAATAATCCCTCTGCAAAATAGCATTTTTGGAAGAAAACATGGAGGGTTTACAATTAAGAAATAACTGTAATAATCAGATTTATAGATTACTTTTATTTCAGAAATGCATGTAGATTCTTTTATTTTGTTAGCTGCTCAAGTTAGCAGTACTAATATTAAAGTGTCCCTTCTTTGACAGGTTCCTAGCTGTATTGTGTGGCTATTTTATATTTTTACATCACATTTTTGGTCCATTTTTCATAAAATTGTGTTTTTTTTTGGCAAATTAGTGACAAATCATTAAAGACTGAAGTTAGAAAATAATGACAGACATTTGAGTTTCAGATTTCATACCATTCAGAAAATTCATACTAATGCAAGACCTATTCTATTATCTTTCTAAGTTTATAAGAGCAATATTTTAAAAATTGTCCTTGTTTTTGGGCCTTTGTCCCACTTCTTTGTATGGCTTTGTCCATATTTCTTGCTCTGAGGTTGAAAGGTATGACAAATGTGTCAGGGCCATCACAGTCAGCCAAAGACATTTCAAATTGTGACATACTTGTTGCACCCCACTCCCCCATGTAGTGACTCTGGATGTGTCGAAGCAAGGCAAGGAGTAGTTATGCAGTGTAAATGTGCAGAGTATCCCCCCCATCCAAGGTAGACACAAGTACTAGAGTGGCTTTTCATCTGTCCTTGATTTTTGCAGAATGGTCTGGTTTCTGTCATATTTGTTGTACTGTTGATTTATGCTTATTACTCAACGTGCCTGTTGCTCTGAGTTTAAGTAGCAATACTTTAATGACCATCAGGTAAGCTTGGCTGAGATCGTAAGATGCAAGTAAGCTTTAATAAGCATACTGTTAAAGAATTGCCAACATTGAAAGCCTTTCTGTTGTTGCCATGTAGAGAATACTTAACTAGATAATGTATAAGCCTTGGGTATCAAAATGCATATGACAGTATTTGTAATAAAGGACAGGATTACATTATTTTAAGAAGCTCATTACACTTGGAGACTTCCAGTCATCTCTGCAGGCTTTACCCGTAAACTAAACAGAATGCCAATCATGTGGTCCATAACCTGTACAGTAATCCTTTTAAGCAATGTATCTTGAGCTTATTTCTTGTTTGCTTTTCATTTTTTACTTTGATCATGTTTTCCCTATGAAACAAGTAGATAGTTGTCAGGCAGCAGGTCTTTTTTGGATAAGAAACATTTTTACAAGTGGGGCATCAGAGATTTCTACTTTCAGCATGTTACTTGGTACTTTAATAAAGCTGAATATAAATTATAATTAGAACTGCAGTGCAAGAAGTGGTTGGAGTTGAGTGCTGCTTGTTTTTCTTATACTTGATTTTGACTGGCATTCCATTAATGTATTTAAAAAGTAATTTATTTTTTCATGCCTCACAACCTTTTTGTTTCCATCTAGATATTAAGTAAGCTGTCATGCAGCCAATGCACTGAATTATTTTTATTCTTCTACACTTCATTTTGTCTTGATTGGACTCTCATAATGACGGTTTGGCACCCAGGGCAGTGTATTTAGTTAGTTGTTGTGGTTTTGAGCATAGCTCCTCCCCTTTCTAGTTGGCCACACCCCTTCCCATTGACCCCACCCATTCAGCTGTCTCCTGCAGCCCCCCTTTGATTTGAAGTCACCAGCCACCACTGATTATAGCCATGTACTGTCAGAGTGCTCTCCATGGTTTTGTACCATGTTTCAGTAACTGAACAGATGTTAGCATTATCCAGGATGAGGAGAACTTCCAGGGAGTGCATTTTCCTGTTCAGGCTACTAGCACTGAGCAGTAACACTTTTAGCTTGTCCTGAGTAAAAAGGCACTATAGGGGTGTATAATGTTTTGGCCAATATCCAAAAGCCTAGCGGTGACAAGTGAAGACCATCCCTGACAAAGCAGCATGGCCTATCAGCAATGTCGTCTCAGGCTGACAAGTATTAAACCCCTTTGGAATGACACCAGTAGCTAAGCTAATTGTTAAAGTTGATAATTTTCTGCTGGTATTGTGGTATCATCCTTGGAACAGTAGAATGTTGCTCAATGCTAGGCTCATACCTGCCTTGACACATATTCTGAGAGCTCAGTCATGTCTCTCTTCATATAGTCCAAGGAGGTATGCCTCAGGTCATTCACTCCCACATGGACTATAACTGAGTCATACTGGTACTTAGGGGTACATGACCTTAGTGCTTGCATGATCTGGTGAATCCTGGCCCCGACAGGCAACTAACTGTAACCTTTCCATTCTCCAGTCTAGTAACAGTCACATCAGTGTGTCTCACACTGGAGTCTCCTTTGACCAAAATATTGGGTCATTGAGTGTTTCACCTTATGAGCTTGGTAGGTGAGGCACAATGATGAGAATTATCTTGTTTGTGTACCTGCAGAGTTTCTTTGGACTGCGCCTAAGAGGCCTTTGAGGTTTGGGTAAGTTATATGTAAGCAAGTCTGCATATGTAGGGCTATGTGTGTGGTCCTTTATGGGTGGGATGAGTGATGTGTGTGAGTCGCTGACAACCTGTTTGTTGCTTTCTGTGTCTGTATGTTGGAGTCTAGCCTCCAATGACAATGTGTAACTACATCTGCCATATACTGTATTCATCTGTTCAAGAATTAAGTGGTTGTCAGTGTACAAAACGCAATTGTTTTATTGCCTCATGATACCCATGAGCCCCAAATGGGATGCAGACAGCAGGAAAGTTCCCATCCATGGTTGCAGGTCCTTATGTGCACTTGAAAGAATAGGAGTAGAGGGTGTTTGTAGCTGGATGAGGGAATGGTGCGTACATGAGAGTCTGCAGCTAACCTAAACAGCAATGCTGCCAGTGCCAAAATCAGATGCTCTCTGAGCAGCAATGGTTGTGAGTGCTATAATAAGCTAACTAGCCCAGTAAATGTTCACAGTATAATGAAAATAAGCAATGTTTCCAGATGTTTGCATCTGTACAGGCACTGGCACACCGAGCAGCTTGGTGCAAATGTGCCGAATTTAAACCACCACTGGAAGTACAGAAAACTGACTGAGCCCTTTGGCTAATACAACGACTACACTTAGTGCCCTTTTGTGTGTTTCCCAACTAAGACAGATGAGTTAAACACCTGCTGCCACTAGATGAGTGATCACAGTTATCCTATTATAAAAGCATGGTAAAGGAGTGCCTGGAGTGAAATGCTACCACAAACAAACTTAGAGATACAGATACAACAGTGTACTTTAAACAGCTTATAAAGGTGTGATTATTCAATAAAAGTGCTTTGCTTTGTAGAGATGAACCAAGAGCCTCTCAATTGTACAGAATTTATAAAGGCAGTAAAAACAATATAATCTGATTAATAAGCCCTCCAGCCAATACAACAACTACATGCAGGAATCTTTAGTGTGTTTCCCAACCCTTTCAAACCATGCCACTTGATGGAACATCCGCCAACCTCTTGATGTAAAAACACAGAAGTGATTGATAGTGTGTAAAAATACACTATTTTATCCAACAGCTAGCTAGATAATGAACTCAGAGCAAGTAAATCAGTAGAACAAACAATATGAGGCAAAATAAGAACAAAGAAAGGCAAATAAATAATTCAAGATATAAACAGCAGTGTAGAAAGGGAGGAGTTTATAAAGCTCAGTTTACAGTAGGGGTGGGCAGCTTAAAATCACCACATTTGTAAAGCAGATCAAGGAATGGGAGTCTGGGTGAGAATAACTAGCAGGGACTCACCAATCATGCATGTAGTTTTTACAAGCTTGGAGTCTTATTAGAAAAGGAAGACCCAAAATTCCCTGTATATTTAAGTATCACTTAAGAAACAAATTAACCAATGGAAAAAAACATATAAAATGTGCAGCCTAGATAATTTAAGTGTCTATCTCCCACACAGAGCAAAAACACCAGGACAATCAGATTGGTATATACTTCTCAGAAGTTCAGGTCAAAACTAAGGGGTTGTGGCTGACCAAGTTTGCAGATGACTGCAAACCAGATGCAATCATTAAATCACCAAATGATGTCACTATACTCCTGGAGGGTCTCACACTAATGACTGGTGTGTTAGTCACTGTTTCAAACTGAATGCAAATAAATGCATCCTCACTCCCTTTGGAACAAACAATGTCCCTTCACACTATCAAATCTACAGCAATACCCTAAATACCCATGAAGTGGTAAGGGGACCTGGTATCACAAGTTGACTGTAACCTTAACTTTGACCACCATGCATCTACTGTAGCAAGGAAGGCTTTCTACATAGAACACTTGGTTAGCAAAGGCATCGCCACAAGAGCAAAAGAGGTTATAACCCTTCTATACTTGGCACTTATCTGGTCCATAATTGAGTATAACGCCTCCATTCGGCATGTACCATACAAAGCACCTGCAGCAACTGGAGAGAATTCAAAGGTTTCTAACAAAGACGATCAAGTGGCTCCAGTATCTGCCTTACAAAGACTGACTAAAGTCCCTGTCACTATACGTTATATCATATAAACCTCTGAGGGGAGAGTTATGCCTGGCCTACAGATCAATCCAAGACCCAAACCTAATGAACTTGCTGCATATCAGTAAATCAAACGGGACTAGGGCTACCTGTTCCAGGGACCTAAATATGGCCTGCAACTTAAATAGGAAATACTGGAGGGACAGATTCGTCTCCCAGCATCTGCTGTCATTGGAACAGGCTACCAATTCATGTGAAGCAGAGCACCTCTAGAACACTGTTCAAGAGAAACCTGAACAAGTGGATGGGTCTCAGTAAATTCTTTCCAGGGATAGTACCCACAACCCTTCTGGACAGGGGCAGTCATCACTAAATGCAGTCTTGGGTATTAACTAGCATTTTCATGGTATTACATTGGGATGAAACGTCTAGGCTTTAAACAACATCCAGATCGACAGCCTAGTAATTTCCTATGATCCTGTGATTCTATTTCTAAAAGAATGAAGCAGGTAAAACAATTTAAGGAACTCACAGACAAAAAAAAAATACAGGTCTACTTTTGTCACCCCCAACAGGGAGTCACCAAAGTACTTGTAGTTTTTACAGGCTTGGAGTTTTAAAGCAATAGAAATTTACTTATACATGCATTAAGAGAAAAGAAGCATTTTTGTAACATTAATTCTGAGACACTTCATTTACTGGACAAATTTATTATTATTAATACATAAGGAAAAAGTGATTCTTAGAATGAATATGTGTATGCAAGTGTCAATGTAAAATGAAAAAAGACAGACCCCTGGATTTACTAATCTTCCGTGCAGGACTAAGCTAGTCCTGCACGGAAGCAGCAGTTTAAGATGAGGATGGCAGTGCACCATGCATAATAATAAAGGCGTGCTGCCTGAACTCCTAATGCTACACAGAGCGTGGATGAGTGCAGGGGACATATCTGAGAGCAGAGTTCTCAGAATAAACACGCCCCTGCAAAGTAGAACAGAAGAATGTGTAAATAAACAGCAAGACCGCTCATAAGTGTCCGCATATCCCCACCAACAGTCCCCATGTGTTCAACAGCAACAGTACACCTAAATAAAATGAAGAAACCCTAGTAGTAATTTTTTTTAAAACCTCGAGTACAGCTAACCGTAGGAGCGCGGGGTTTGCCCATTGCTTAGCTACGGGTAAAGCAGCTGAAAAGGCTGAAGAGGATAACAAGGAATACATATGCAAATGAAGCAGCACAGCAATAGTGTAGTGGTTAGAGCATCCGCCTAATGAACAGGCATTCCTGGTTCGAGTCCCACTACAGCACATATCATTTTCCATTTGAAATCTGCTTATGAACATATTTTTACATCTTTTCGCTGTATAACCTATATAATAAAATTTAAATATGACCCGGAGTACTGCATTAAATGCACATGTGAGGTGTCAGTGTCATAATGAATAAGGCACTAGTAAACAGTTTTAAGCACAAATAAGCAGTAATATGCATATATAAGCACTAGTAAGCATGTTTAAGTGCATTTGCACGGGGGTAAGCATTGCCCAGACAGATTAAGCAATGTAGAAGCTAACTGAGTGTAAGAAACTGTAACCGGAGGTTAGCAGTGCTTACCTCTGCGCAAACCCATGCAAACCCGCTTACAACTGCTTTAAAGTGCCTTAATCACTCTGTACCCAACAGCGCATGTACTGCCCAGCAACAGAATAAACAGCCTCTGCAAGGCTCAAACCCAGGACCCTCTACACTACAGTAGTTAACCACTAAGCCATCATAGCAATGCATAAGAGTGAGGTGTCAACAAATAAATCCTCACTATAGGAAAATCAAACTGAACATGTGAAATGAACCTATGTACAGTGTGATGTTGTATAACCTGCCACAGAACAATAATATGTGAATTGGAGTACTGCAGTAAGGCAAGATGTGAGGTGTTGTTGCAATAAAGTGTTGAAGTTCCCAGGACCCCATACAGCATACGTACACATGAATCGAGGATACAAGACACATATATAACATGTAATGAAGAAGACATCAATGATAAAAGGCAAATATCATGCAAATCAAATATTAAGCACCGCTAAGCATTGCACAGCACTGCTACCCAGACTACTGGCAGGATACTACCAGTGGGAGAAACAGTGTCAACCTGCAAAGTCTAATCTTAAACAAATGCATGTTCATCCCTAGTGGGACGACTCCAAAAATTCTGCTAAAAAGAGTCCTCGGGGTAACATACCATGCCTCACAGGTAAGCAAAGAAGGATGCGTATGTTCGTGGACTGAATGTGTGGGAACCCTGAAGATCCATGGGGTGAGACAACTTACATGATGGGTCCAGAGAAGTGGAGAGTGGGCAATGTGTAGTGGTGTGGTGAGATTCGGATGGAACCTGTAGGAAGGATGATTGATGTGGAGGAGGAAGGGGATGGAGGGAATGATGTGTAAGACATTATGGGCCAGAGCGTGCCGAGTTTGGACGGACCCGTTCTAACGGGACCACCCCATGGATGTAAGCGAGAAAGGAGGGGGGAGTAACAGGAAGGGAACTGAGACATACCATTTCCCATGGCAAAGCACGTTATGAGTAATATGTATGTTGCATAACCCATGGAATAACATATATATATATATATATATATATATATATATATATATATATATATATAAACTGGAATATTACTGCCATGAAAGAACATATATATATATATATATATATATATATATATATATATATATATATATATATGGTTTACTATCACAATGCCGACGTGCACTTGCACGGCTATGAAGTATTCGAACAACAGATGTTCGAATACTTCATATTTTGGCAGGTGATGTGAGCGAACGTTACCATTGCGAATGGACTGTGCAACGTTCGCTCATGTGAGGGGATCGCGGTACAGTGCAGTTAGGGAAATACATCCCTTTCCTCACTGTAGTGTGATCTCGGAGTTGGAATATTAAGTTGGGGGGTGTGGGGCGCAGCCCCATTAGGTGCAGGGGCTTGCCCCCCTGCATAACTGTGTGTTTAGGCTGGTTAGGTAGGTAGTTACGGGACGGGTGGATGTGCTGTGTATTGCCGAAAATGTCGCGAGCGACATTTTCGACAATACACAGCTGTTTTCGACTTTAGGAAAATTCTGAAATGTTCATTTCCGATGTATAAATTCGAAAATGCAGACACGTTTTGTTCTGATTTTCGAATTTATGGTAGTAAACCTATATATATATATATATATATATATATATATATATATATATATATATATATATGAACTGGAGTACTGCAGGAGATGCATATGTGAGGTGTCAGTATCATTATTCATAAAGCAGTAATTATGTTAAGCAGCAAGAAGCAGTAGTAAGCATATGTCAGCACTATTAAGTGAGATTAAGGCCATGTGAGCGGGTTTGCACAGAGGTAAGCACTGCCAAATTCTGGTTACAGTGTCCTACACCCAGTAAGCTTCCAAATTGCTTAACCTGTGTAGGCAGAGCTTACCTCCATGCAAACCCGCTTACAACTGCTCAAAAGTACCTTACTCACACTGTATCCAACATCCCTTGTTCTGCCTAGCAAAAAAATAAACTGCCTCTGCAAGGCTCAAACTCAGGATCCTGCACACTATAGTCACAGTAGTTAGCCACTAAGCCATCATAGCAATAGATATGAATGAGGTATCAGCAAACTAATCCTCACCACAGGAAAATCAAACCAAACATGTGAAGTGAATCTACGTACAGTGTGATGTTGGATAACCTGCCACAGAACATAAATATGTGAACTGGAGTACTGCAGTAAGGATAGATCTGAGGTGTGATTGTAATAAATTGTAGAATTCCCCAGGTCCCCATACAGTGTATGTACACATGAATCATGGATACCAGACACATATATAACCTGTAATGAAGAATAAATCATTGCCAAATGGCAAATATAGTGCTAATTAACTATTAAGCAATGCTAACTACAGCACAGCTCAAGTTAGTAAGTGTAAGCAATGTGTAGGGGAACCAATTCAATCTGCCTAGTGGTATACCTCTTTAAGCAGTGCCAACTTTATGTAAGCAGGTCTGCCCATAGCTTAGCCTTTTCAAAACTGGACAATCATGGGGAAGTGTGGGAAAATGGTCGTATTTAAACCCCAAAGGCAAGAATACTTCCCATAACTGGTTGCAGCTTCCTACTGCAGGTAGGAAGGCTGGTGTGGGTGAAGGCACTCGATTTAGAGCGCAGCACTGGGGCATTCAGGAGTCAAAAATCATGGTATTGCTCCTGGTAAAACACTATGATCAGAGACTACTGCAGGGCCAGTACCAGGGCTCACAGTAGAAAATGGAGGCCTAGGACAGTCTCGCCCATGACCTCACCAGTGCCACAGGTATCCCCAGGACTGGTGAGCAGGTCAGGCACCACCATGCTGACCTGAAGCAGTAGAGGGGGTATGTACTGGAAGAGTGGATCCAGGAGTCTCGGCCCAATGCCCCAGTACTGAGTAAGTACTCATTCTACTAAGTAGTAAATAATTGCCTAGCTTGTGTATACTATGGATAGGTATGGCTAAATATCACTGCATTTTTCTAACAGCTGCAGATGAGCACGCTGCGAACCAGCAACCTGATGATGCTAGGCTGCAAAGGCTGCATCGTGAGGCAGGTTAGTAATCAGTCTGCATGTACTCTCATAACAAATAAATATAAGAGCCTTAGAAAGTGTTGTACCAGTAGAAATAAATGTGTAATAGTCTGTGAATAAAGGTATAACCCCTGGAATGCTTCTTTTTCTCTTCTCTCATAAGTTGGTGATCTGTTCCATAATATAACTAGCACTGTTGTATCTTAAGCAGAGTCACCCACACCGTGGTATGCAGATAAAATGGGCATGAAGTCCTGCATAACAATGTTGGAAGTGCCAAGAAGTACAAGTTAGGGAGACTAAGATAGAAAACAGTTGAAATCTTTACATCAATTCCCTGATAGCACAGTGTACTGTGATGTTAGCTATTATATTTTGTCATACACAGCAGGAGTTTGAATCTTGGGAGTGCTACTAAGTTGTATGCATAATCATACCCCACAACTGTACATATTTTGATACAATGTTCAGATAGAAAGCTGTATGCATAATTACACCCAACAACAGTACAGAATTTGCTAGAATATTCAAATTGTAAGTTGTATGCATATTCTTACCCCACAACTTTTCCAGTCTGTCCAGCATGTCCAGATAAATGGCCCATATCACCAGCTTGGTACCCTGTTCCCCTGAAAATCCAGTGTGATGATCCAAGAAATGTAGGCAGCTGTCAATGACATATAACTTTTAGTCAAACGTGTACATAGTCAGATAATGTATATGGAAACAAACCTGTCATTCTAGCACCTCACCCAAAGTGTATGACAGCAATTCTCAACATATGTTGCATTAACACCTGCAGCCTGTCATGCCTGTATATAAGTCACAGGTCACATATATAATAATTTATAAACATACCAGTGTACAATATAAGGCTATTGTGTAGTGTAATAATACATGTAAGGGAAAGACCACTGCAGTGACTAAGAATGTTGTGAAAACTACAAGGATATATTAGTTGTTAATTGAACTCACTCTCTCACCCCTACCATATGTGCATAATAACCCAATGACACTCCTCAACTGGTATGTGTACACTCCAAACGTTTGTTGGGACATATGTCCTAATAGTTTATAAATATTCACATTTGTTTCTATGCATGTGCCATGTTAAAATACACCCATATTGATGGCCTGTTGCTATCAATGAAACATGCATGCTCCTGTAATGGCCACTGTTGTTCCATATATGCATGTGTTCTGCTTGCTCTGCAAACTGTGTTAAATCTGGTGTGTTGGGGTAATGGGAATACCTATGCATGCTGTTCTAACTAATCCTGAATGCTGTTGACTGTTACTAACCCATATCTGTTATAAACCTGTGACAACACAGCTCATATGGGAAGGCTGGTCCCAGCGGACCCACCTGTCCCACCTCAGCTGGCCATGGCACCGGGCACCAGCACATCTGGAGCCCAGCCTGGGACCTCCTCCTCTGTGGGCCCTGTGCCACCTTCGGGTGGAACCGCTGCAGTGGATGGGGCTCACCCCCCCCTCGGAGCGAGCACAGAGGGGAACCTGTCACCCATCAACAGGTCTGGGCCATGGTGTGTAAGGCGCTTGATCTGGAGTATCAAGAGCAGCTATGCCAGTTGAGGGCCAAGTGGTGCTATTAGAGGGTGTGCCTGCCCCTCCTACACAGCCCCCAGCACAGCCATCTTTGGGGCCGTGAAGGTGCAGTGGTGACTGCCCATGAGTGGGGACCTCATTCCCACTTTTTCCAGTTGGGGGCTCATGGGCTTGCAACTTCCAAACACCCCCTGTCCAAGGTGTTTACCCCCATCATGTGTTATATACTGGCCCTGTATGCATCTTGTGTATTTTGTCTGTTAACCTACTCAACCTACCTCCCTAAATATACCTACTACCCCTCCCCAACATCCCACTCTCACCTGAAAAAAAAAAAAGGGGCAATCTGTTCCCACAAAAAAATCTTGCCCCATACATAGCTGTCCATTTCACACATGTGTCCACTGGGCACATGTAACCTGGTCTAATTGGCATCACAATGAATATATGTTGTCCTCACCCATCTCCCAGGGGTTTGAGGGTCCAAATGTACCTACAAATGTAGTGTATATGCACAGCTGTTGCTGTAGAAGAAATGGGCAGCTATGGGCCTTTCCTATACCATTCCTGCACATGCCTAGTTATTGTCCCTACTTTCTTTCCCTCTTTGTGTCCCATTTTTCACCACTTTCCTATCAACCCCTTTTTCTTTTCTTTTAAAGGAATTAGCGCAGGAGTAAGCAGCAGTAAGCACTGTTAAGCAGTGGTAAGCGGGTTTGCACGGGTTTGCGCAGAGGGTAAGCTATGCCTACACAGGTTGAGAAATTTGAAGCTAACTGACTGTAAGAAAACATAAGCGGAGGTTGGCAGTGCAAACCCACTTACAACTGCTTAAAAGTGCCTTAATCACTCTGTAGCCAATGTCCCTTGTTCTGCCCAGCAACAAAATAAACTGCCTCTCCAAGGCTCGAACTCAGGACCCTGCACTCCATACACAAAGTGATTTACCATTAAACCATGGCAGATATACATAACCTGACATTTTCACAAACATATCATGCATCACAATCAGTCAACAGTATAGGAAATGTATTATTATCATACCACACAACCTGTTAATGCAAGAACTCTGGACAAAGTATGCCACATTGTGGGTACAAATAGGGATATATGTCAACTAATGCTCTAATACACTTAAAATGTTGCTAGTTACACAGTTATATGTATTAGAACACATATGTAAAAGAAGGTGAAGTCTGAAACACAAATGTGTTGGCACTAGTTACTGACTTCAATGCTACGATCATCCATGACAATTGCCAAGTGAATGAGGAACAGGCCAAAATATGAGCTGAATATGCATGGACATATGGACAGATATATATCTCTATATATCTGGATATCTCTAAATGTAGACAGACAGCTATATATAGATATATATATTAATGTATGACTCACAAATAATCATATAACATCAATTGTATATAGATACATGTTCATATATATATATATATATATATATATATATATATATATACATATATATATATATATATATATACAGATGTGTATATATATATATATATATATATATATATATATATAGAGAGAGAGAGAGAGAGAGATAGCCATATGAGATATATATAGGTACATACACATATACACACACAAAAGGTATCAGTAGCCATACATATGTAGAAGTAGTGTGGAAGTACTGGGTGCAAAGTATATCCCTCAGCCACAAGCCCTTTAACTGCCACCTGTGAAATGTGTAGTGTGGCAACCATGACATGACACACAGGTATGCATACACAGATAACCTTCATTTGTGTACTATACAATAATGTATGCCAGTACTTAAACCACGTAAGGTTTGAAATATGTAACCAGTGATGAATGCAAGACCCACACAAAACAGTAGATGCAAGCAATGTGTATATATACCATACTATGCTGTCCAGGCCAAGGCCTTCAATTAGTACAACAGTCGAAACAGGATTTGCCTTCAGGATACATAACAATCAACAATTGCAGATGTAATTCAGCAGCCTCTAATTACACCCTGTAGTCAAGCCCTACAGGAAGGGTTGTTAGGTAATAGCATTCTAATTTAATAGTTCATTAATTGTACTACATAATGTTCCCTTTTTAAAAAAAAAATTTTTCCTTTTCACTTTTAATTATACATAATTTCTATATTTTATATTACCTTGACAGTTTTATTTTTATTTTTAGTTTTAGTTGCCTGAATATATGCAGGATATGATATTATCTGAATAATTGGTCATGAATTATTTATTAATGTAATACTGTACAGTGATTGGATAAGTTGAGTATTTAAACTGTTAGGTCGCCTTATGCTGGGTTCTGATGAAGTCTATAATTCTTAGATGAAAGCGCTTAACCATTTTATTTAATTTATTTATTTAATTAATAAAATTACAGTTTTTTTTATTCCCGTCTTACTGAATTCTCGTCTTATTAAACCCTTGCAGTTCATGGTATACTCATAGTTATTCAGTTCTGCTGATAGAGTTGTACTACGAGGAACGTTTTGTTTTTTAATAGTTGCACTTTTTCTTTGCCATGAATTCTTTGGATGAATTACCTTCCATATTTTTGCCCGTTCATAGGGATGAAATACACAAGCTCCAGTCGGAGATGGTCGTCATCAAAGGGGAGCTGACAAGACTTATTGATTTGTGCAGTCAACCTACCAGATCAGGTGATCTAGGTAGTGAGCGTTTGATGTCTACACGTATTTTGGGCGACAACGTTGGAACTCTCATGACTGGGCGTGGGCTTGGCACCAGCTCTAGTCCCAGCATCGATTGTCCTAATCCCGGATCCTCTTATGGTGCAGTTGTGGGCCAAGAACAATGGCAGGAGACCGTGAGAGCAGTTTCTGTTGGATGAGGAAACAGTATGGAGGACGAGATTCTTATAGCTGGCGCCAAACCAAAAAGAATTGTTCCCAAGAGAACCTATTCAGTTGTTGGTAACACCATCCAACAAGGTACTGTTATTAATTCTAATATATTGCATTCAGTGAAGTCAGCAGACTGTATGCAGGGTAGCAGTAAAGATTTGGAGGGCTATTTTAATACCAACAACTTTCAGTTCACTGATTCTTTACTTTTGGACAAGGAAGTTTCCCATCAGGACCAAGGCAGAACCTTAAAGGACATAATATTTAATTTTGGGAAACAACTGAATACTATTAAAAACATACAACTGGAAAATTCTTATCTGAGTCGGTGTATTGAACTCAAAATTGTTCCTATGGGGCTTCGCTTCTTCAAGAGGCCTATGGGTATTGAATTATGTGATGATATGTTAAAAGAATGGATGGCGTTATTTGATGGCTTTGGCATAGGTTTTATGAAATTTATTATCAAGTGTAATGATAGTAAACTTTCTAAACTGTTAAAGGAGGTTGACAGTTTAAACACTTGTATTACACGTGATTTATTATTTGACCAGTGGAACACGTTATATGGAAAACAATTTAAGTTTGCAGATACTAATACTCATAAGACATTTATGAGAAAATGTGATAAATTAAAGAGGGATTTGTTACAGTACAGAGAAGGGAATGCTTACAGTTGGAGCAAGAAAAACAAGTTGAATAAGACTCAGAACAATACAGCTAGGCACCCTAGCGTACAAGTCAGGGAGCCTAGACATCGGCAGGATGAATTTAGGTCTTTTTTAGGGAAAGAAATTTATTGGAGGGACAACAATGGAATGGGAGGGGACAACCGATGAAGACATCAACCACCCACACACAGAGGGAACAGGGGGAATTGGTAGATGTTTCAAACTATGATAGCATCATTAAGTATAATGAAGTTAAATATGGTCAGGGAAATTTTTACATTTACAACTACACTCCCTTACAGTTGACCAATGATCATTTTGCATTATTTAGGAAGGGTATTAAATTTGTACCCAATACTAGTTTTAATATAGTGGATAATATAATTGAATTCAAATTATTTTTAAGAAAATTAAATTTGTCTGTGCATTTTCATGCGGTTAAGGAGCAACAGTCTCATATACTTTTTCATAGAAGAAGTGTGTTTACCCCTCCCTTACATCCAACTCTGGCTAGTTTTGAAAAAGTAGTTGTGGATCAATTGTACAGATATTTGGATATTAGTAGGCATCAAGCAGTACACCACAACTGAAGTAAGGAGGAGTATGACACCATGTGTACATTATGTAATAATCCTAACATTAGAATCATGCAGCCAGACAAGGGAGGAGGAGTTGTCTTATTTGAGACTAATGACTATTTGAAAGAGATGCAATTTATTATACAGGATTCTGACAAATATGAGGTGTCTTCAATTAATGAAGTAAACATAGCGTACCAACGTATCGATGCCCTTTTGGAATAATACTTGGTAGAGGATAGAATTGATGGTGAACTATATAAATTTCTTAAAGTTGAATACCCCATTTTAGCTACCATAGTAAGAATTCCCAAGATTCATAAAGACATGTTCCATCCCCCATTTCGACCTATAATTTCAGGGAACAAGTCTAACTAAGACTTTCCCATTTGGGAAAGTAGTAGATTGCTGGTTGAAATCCATTTATGGGAAAGTGGATCACATAGTCAGAGACTCTTGGGATTTTCTAGGTAGACTGACCCCTTCTTTATGGAAACCTAATCTGATCTTGGTCACCATAGATGTAGTTGACTTATTCTCATGCATCCCTCGTGATGAAGGGATGGAGAGATTTATTAGTAGCAGAAGAAGATATGGTGACCTTGAATGGGAAAAGATCTCCCTCATTAGTGAACTCATGAGTATAGTATTAGACTACAATTTCATTTTTTTGGAGGGAGAATATTGCAGGCAAAGTAAGGGAGTAACTATGGGAGCCACTAGCACTTCACTTTATGCCAATCTTGAGTTATTGGACTGGGAAAATTAGGTTATTTTTAATAACAGGTATCACCAAAACATTAGATGTTATGTTCGATACTTGGACGATGTTTTCATTTTGTGGGACGGAAACATCAAAGAAATCGAGACCTTTATAGAATACCTCAGTACATCCAGTTCTTTCCTAAAATGTACACATCATGTTAGTATGGATGGTATCTCATATCTGGACACATACATCTCTCTGACCACTAGTGGGTTTAAGTCCCGAATTTTTAGGAAAGATTCGTTCAGTAACTCCTATTTGGAGTACAGCAGCTGTCATCCCCTTAGGCTTAAGAAAAACATCATTAAAGGACAATGCATATGAGCAGCACACATGACCTCGGATCATCAGGATATGATACATGAACTTGAATACATAGGTACTATGTTTAGGGAAAGGGGCTACCCACCTATTGTAGTACATGATGCTATAACTTATGTCAGCAGTGAGTGGGGCAAGAAATGTTATCCCCTGTTAGGGGTGGATATCAGGAGTGATATTCCCCCAGTGGCAATTACAGTGGTTAATGAGTACAATAGGGCATGTATTCTGCCATAAAATGACCACTCAGGACAAGTTAAAAAGATTATCAGGAACAATTGGAACATTCTTAGGTGTGATGAGGAAGTTTTTTCTTTAGTGGGGGATGAACCAAAATTTATACATAGAATAGGGAACAATTTAAAAAAAAATTCAAAGTATTAGATCACATACTTATAATGTTAATGGTGGTACAAAAAATGTGGACATTGTAACCAGTGTTGTGCCATTTGGGAAGATATGTCCCTAGTGGTTGGCAATAAAAATAACACCTTAATTCATTTCAGGAAAGGGAACTGTCAAACTAAAAATGTTATCTATTTTGCTAAGTATACAGGATGCTCCAGTTTTTACGTGGGTAAAACTGGGAGGCATCTTAAAGACAGGATATATGATCATCTATATGCTATTAGGAGAGAGGATGCGAATAATGCACTGTTTAGACATATCAGGGATAGTGTGGGCTGTTCCACTTTTAAATTTGCCTTATTAGAAGTTTTGAATCAGTCCAATAGAGGAGGTAATTTAAAAGTACTGCTAGGTGAAAAAGAAGTGAGATGGCAGATACTTTTAAATGCTACCATACCACCAGGAATTAATGAATACATCTCCATCAAGCCAGTGTTACAAGCTAGGGTTTGAGGGAATGTAATAGTTTATCAGTTGTACTACATAATGTTCCCTTTTTAAAAATACATTTTTTTTTCCTTTTCACTTTTAATTATACACAATTTCTATATTTTATATTACCTTGAGAGTTTTATTTTTATTTGCCTGAATATATGCAGGATATGATGTTATCTGAATAATTGGTCATGAATTATTTATTAATGTAATACTGTGCAGTGATTGGATGCGTGATTGGATGAGTTGAGTATTTAAAATGTTAGGTCGCCTTATGCTGGGTTCTGATGAAGTCTATGATTCTTAGATGAAAGCGCTTAACCATTTTATTTAATTTATTTATTTAATTAATAAAATTACATTTTTTTTTATTCCTGTCGTACTGAATTCTCATCTTATTAAACACTTGCAATTCATGGTATACTCGTAGTTATTCAGTTCTGCTGATAGAGTTGTACTACGAGGAACGTTTTGTTTTTAATAGCATTCTAATACATATAACTGTGTAACTAGCAAAATTTTAAGTGTATTAGAGCATTAGTTAGTATATATCCCAATCCCCCCGAGCTACACGTTCTAGGGACCTAAACCTTGCCATCACAATAAACAGAACATGCTGGAGGGATAAATTCCTGTCTCAGAGACTTCCCATACTCTGGAACAAACTACCTATCTATATCAAACAAAGCTCCTCATTAGCACTCTTCAAGAAAAATCTTGATGATTGGATGGGAGATAGGAAATTCACCCCGGGGATTACTTCTGTGGCTCTGCTTGACAGGGGCACAGGAAAATAATTTTCTTGGGTGGCAAAAGCCAGGGTGCAATTTGGCTAGGCTTATATAGGCCAATAGCCTAGTACCTACCTATGAACCTATGAACTTAGGGGGAAAAGTAGCACTTGTGTTAATGTCACAGCATCTTGTACATAACATTGCTTAACCTAACATCTCACTATCACACTGAATGACCCTCATCTTAACAGTTATATCCCTGAAAAGGTGTCATAGCCTAGGCTAATGGCATAGAACCCCCCCCCCCCATAAAAGGTTGTACAAGGGCAAGGAATACTGTGTAGCACACACTTACCTCTGGAATGTACAAGGGCACATATGTGTTCTCCAGCTGTTGCCCCCATATATATGGACTTGACCCAACAGTTGGTGTGGAAGTCCATGACATGACTAGGATGATAGCAGTAATGCTAGCGGTAAATAATGATAGGCCATTACCTAACAACCCTTCCTGTATCACAGCAGGACAAAGACTGGCATATATGTGGAGGACAGAGGCAGGAACATAGGGCCATATTTGCATTATTGCTGTTACACACCATGGAAATTGCTGGTGTTACAGGACTCGTTGCAGCATACCCTTATGCAGGGATATGACATTGAAATACAAATGGATGTAGCCATGTACTGATAGCACTCAACAGACAGAATGCCACAGATATATCTGGGACAATACCTGTGTGGTGCACAGACAAAACCTAACAGCCAATCCCCCTGGTATCATATGGCTAGGCTCACAGTTGAGAGCTATGCAGACAGACAACATTCCATGAAAAAGTACCATGTACACAGAAACCCTGTAAGAACAGCAAGCTACAATGTATACAACAACACTACTCACACTGTCTGTAGGTCTGGAACCTTACCCAAATGTGGATTTGGCCTGTGTCTGCAGGTTCTGCTGTAAGAGGTATTGCTACCTGCTGTCTGTAACACTGATGTCCACACACAGGAAGGATGTCATCCATATTAGAATGGTGAAGGGACAACACCCACAGAAGGCAGCAATTTATAGTACAGGGTTGCCATGACAGTGGTTATCTGAAGAACTACACAGCAGGCTGCATGCAATTAGCAACTGGTGGACACTGACTGGTGCAGAGGCCACCACCTGATCATGTGCAATACCAACAAAAGCATGCTGCAATCTATTCAAACCAGCTCGATCACTATACTGGAGAGACTGAGAGAGACAGAGAAAAAAATTCAAAAAAGGTCACAAAGCTCAGGGTTGTGTTACAGCGGACAAAACATAACAGGTATGTGAAACAGATATGCATTTACTTGCATGTAGTATATGGCATAGAATAATAGGATGTATAATGTGAAAGGATGTATATGTGCCATCAGTACTTGTTCCTGTAATGATGTTCTGCTCAACAACTGCACTGGACATTAGTGTCACTCCCTGCGGGTAGTGGGAGATACCTGTCAAATCTGCAGATCAGCAGTGAATGGCAAAGATGTGACCCATGATATCTGTGTTCTGTAAATCACTGTGGCCAATGGCTGGTGGGGGTATTAATACTGCCATGATAGACACATGGGTGAGAGACCACACCACCTGCAGGACAGTCATGTTAAAGTGTAGCATAGCATGCCCAACTGCCATAGCAGTATAATATGCTTATCTAAAGTTTGTCACCATATATACCCCCCTAATGTTAGCCTGTGTTCACTTGTGACACCTCTCTGTGTTGCAGCAAGGCAGAATAGTTCAGCTATGAATTAAAGAGGGTTACATGAGTGTGGTCCAGATGTTCGTATACACCCCACATACAGATACATACATGTGTGATAAATATTCACAGCTGTGTATGTCTACAGAACCTCGGACAGTTATACATTTATATAGGTATATAAACAACATATATATATATATATATATATATATATATATATATATATATATATGTCTACAGACAGATATATAGGTTCATAGGTTCATAGGTAGGTACTAGGCTATCGGCCCAAGGGCCTACACAAGCCTATATATATATATATATATATATATATATATATATATATATATATATATATATATATATGTATATATATATATATATATATATATATATATATATATATATATATATATATATATATATGTGTGTGTGTGTGTGTGTGTGTGTGTGTATATATATATATATATATATATATATATATATATATATATATATGTATATATATATATATATATATTTATGTCAGTACATGTCCCCTGCCATGACATGTGTGAGAGAACATCACACATCAATACACAACATACCTACACACCAGTACATGGCTGCAAGATGGAGTGTGGAGTGTGGTGTGTAACCCATGTTGGGAGCACATCGCAATTGTTTGAGAAGGTGGGGTATATATGTTGGTGAAGGGTATTAGGCACATATTGGTATGTAGGTCTGGTTGGGTGACAAACAACACAGCATACAGGGCTGGTATATGACACATATGGTGGTTAAACACTGTGGGCGGGTAGTTACATTTGGAATGTGGAGGCCATTGAGCCCCCACATGGGAACAAAAGGAACATGGTGCCCACCCATGGACAGTCACAATAGCATCTACATGGACATAAAGGTGTCTGGGCTGTGGGCTGGGCAGGAGGAACATGCATGTCGAACCTTGTGTATGTGTCCTGCATGCCTCCAGGTGATGTAGCACATACCCCATGTCTCTGTGGAGCTGGCTATGCACAAGACCCTCGACCTAGCTGGGTGACAGACATATGCTGTGTGTGCTTCATGGGGGGGACACCAGCCCCTGAGGTGGTTCCACATGAACATAGTGACAGAACAGTAGATAATGAGGTTCCTTGGTGGGTCACGGATGTGATGTGGACTGGTAACATGTGCACATTAGGTGGGAGTGGTGTTCCTGCTGGCAAATAACCCCTACACATACTGGTGTGTAACTGTCATGGAACATATGTGGGTTGTAATAGTCCACACAATCCCAGAACATGTCCAACAGCATGCACAGATATCCCCAATATCACAGAATGGCAGATGTGTAGCAATCACATAGCAGGCATACCCCATGCATATGTGGAACATAGTGGCAGTGACAATGGCATGCAGGTGAAATACTCTGTAACAGCCCAGCAACTCTAGTGCCCCTACAGGGAGCATGTCTATAAACACATAGCAGAAAGTGTTGTACAATACAATATATGACACAATGGTACATATACCAGAGATATACCACTAGCGTTGTGTGAACATTAAGTTGGAGCTGATATGCTGGCGGGAGACTGATATGTGTATTGTATTATGGTAAACTTGACATATGAGTTGCTTAGACATATTTCCATCATTATGTCTTTCAGGGAGTATGGCGCACCCAAGGAATCCTGCCTACAGTGCTGCTGAGGATGAAATTATAATCACCAGCATCATCCAGAACTACCAGATGATGTTCTCACGGACAAGCCAGGACCAGCAGGAGTGAACAGCCATGTGGAATGATGTGGTCCGCAGGGTGAATGAGGTGGGGATGCACAGCCGTACATATGAGCAGGTCTGCCACCATTGTAGTGACCTGCTCCACCATGTACGTCGCCGTGCTGGGTGACCACCTTGCAACAGGGGGGGGCCATAACATCCATCCCCTCTCACCAGAGTGGAAGAGCTGCTCATGAGCCTACAGACTTATACAGTCATGGAGGTGGGTGCCACACACACACCAGACATGGAGCATGCAGGTAAGGTTCCAGGGCATATCAGTAGACTACTGTAGTCTATGCATCTGTACAGGTCGATCATGCATATGTGAGATGGGGGGTCTATTGCTGTGTACTACTGATAAGCAGTAATGCATAATCTGTAGTACTGTGGACTTCAGCTGTTGTTGTACTGTAATATTGCAGCCACCCTGTAACAATGCCACAGCTGTGGCCACTGACATAAACTCTATCCCATCTCAATGTAGGTACCGCTGGGATACCAGCAAGGCAGCAGCCGGATGCTGGTGAGTATGGTTTAAGGTTATGCTTGCCAATTCACTGTGCATGTCATAGCTAAGATATAGGCCATATACACATCTAACACACCTACCCATAATGCATGCTGTACATGTGCACTGACAGAGCACACACCTCAGTAATAGGGTTACCAGCCTCAAACACATGCAATACACTGTCCATCTTAGACAACTGTGGCTACACTCCAGTGCACATTGCCCAAGCACAGCTGACATCTGCCCAACATACACAGCTATGTCATACACAGAGCAGTTGAAAATGCTACACATAAAGACATGGCACTCCCTCTTCAAACACACGCTCCAGGTTCCTAAACCTCATCAATACATTACACAGAACATACTAGAGGGATAGGGCCCTGTCCTGGAGAATTCCCACACTCTGGAATGGACTATCCATACATGTCAGGCAATGCTACTCATTGGCCCTCTTTATAGAAACACTTGACAACTGGATGGGAAATGGGGAATTCACCCTGGGTAGTATGTCTGTGCCACAGCCTGACAGGGACACAGGGAAATAACATTAGTGGGTGGTGCATGGCTGGAACCCCTGTGGCTAGGCTTATGTAGGCCCCAGGACCAATAGGCCAGTACTCACCTGAACCTATGTGTACTACAGGCAACATCAGCCAGGGCTCAATAATGGTCAATAATGGTCTCTACACTCACCATAGGTGCAGTACATTGTGTCTATGGTCGGTCTAATGGTAGTCTATCACTCATACACGCACCACTGATGATGACATCTGTGAATACACATCAAGCATTCACTAAACACATGTGTCCACATGTAATCCAGAAACATACAGAGGCTGTGTGCAGCAGCAAAAACACGACTGACACACAGATACATATCCTGCAATGGTGTGTATACCTGCAATGGTGTGTACACCTGTGAGGTATGGTGCACAGTACATGCCAGGGTGCTGAACAGATGCACAGCAATGCTGTGGACATGGGTGCAGTGAGTTCCAGGGGGAGGGCCATCACCTACTAACAGAAGCCATGAATCACAGCCATGTATAATGTTGGTAATGGGGATTGACTACAGTTGCACTGCATGCTGTTGAGTGCCACATGTCCTGCATCCTGATATGTGTGTAAGTACAGGTTTGTGTGTGATACTGTACTGCACCATCACTTATTATTGTGAGTGTTATGGGGGTGCTTGAGCTGTCTGTAGGTGCTGTCTGGTGGAGTGTATGGGTTGCCATGTATGTCGACAGCATGTGTGTATGTCTGTGTGTGTGGCCATGTCTGCACACATTGTGTGCGTGTGTGTGTGTGTGTGTGTGTGTGTGTGTGTGTGTGTGTGTGTGTGTGTGTGTGTGTGTGTGTACTGTTTAGCTGTGATGTACAGGTCTTACAGTCTGTTCCCTGTTTTCCCCCCACAGGTGGTGAGGTGAGGCTGGGTCCCCCCCGCAGGGAATCTGATGTCACTGATGCAGACAGTGACCATGAGGATAGGTGTGTTGAGGCTTAGGAAGGGTCATCAGGGGCTGCCGCTGGGCCACCAATTGACATCCCACATGTATCCACCCCATCCATGCATACATTCACACTGCCTCTACATATCTCATCACCACTGGCCTTAGCTGAGGGACAGTGTATGGTTGGCATTGGGCAGGACAGTGTGGTATCTGTGGCACATGTGTCAGGACACAGCAGCCATAGCCAGATGTCTGGTGGGGTATCACATAGGCAAGTGTTCAGGGATGGTCGTGGGAGCACTGCTGGTCATCATGCCCCTGGCAGACGTGCCACATCTATATCAACCACACGCATGTTCCAGACTGTCATGGAGGCACAGGCATGAATGGAATAGTACACCAGGCAGGGTCTAAGGGCGCAGAGGGCTCACCACACCTCTGTAACTGACAGTATCTGTGACCTAGCAGGTGCCATCCGTAATTACACTGAGGTCATGGATAGACGGTGGGGTAAGACATTGGATCTCATCCACAATGTCATGCCCATGCATCAGGACAGGGCAGGAGGGTTGCAACGGCCACGAGGATGTATGCCAGCAACACCAGCAGCTGGAAGTCGCCATGGACATCCCACCAGTCACAGCCGCTCCCGTAGTGGCAGTACCAGCCCCGGCACTGTGGGGGGTGCTGTCCAAAGACCATCATAGCAGACCACGTGCATGTGGCCCTGGCCAGTCCCAGGAGGGACCTGGATCCAGTGGACATCTGTCAACCTCGGGGGACAGTACTCAATCTGGATTTGTACCAGATACTGCCTGTAGCACCCCTGCCAGGCACAGGTCCCATGTCCATGGCCAGAGATGGTGAACTGTAAACCCTGCCAGGTACATTCTGCAGCTGTCTCACAATTCCCTCTATAGGGCAGCCATATAGAGGAACTGTGTGCATGCAGACACACACAAACAAAAACAACAAACCTAGGGCAACCACATACCTGCACACACGACATCACCAGTGGCCCATAACAGTACTCAGCCACCTCACACACATACACACACTCACACACACACACACACACACACACACACACACACACACACACACACACACACACACACACACACACACACATGTTGTCAATTGTATGGCTCAGCCTAGGCCTCTGGCAAACCAACAACACACCCCGTGCATATGATGATACTTGTGCCACTCCCTGACATCCGTAACATTGATGCAGGGACAGGCTAACATAGTGCTGATGCACAGGGTGACTGTACAACAGAGAAGCAATGGAATGATGTGTAGCATGTTGTCAGCAGTAAAGTGAAATGCTAATATCTTGGAAGGTGTAGCTGTGCAGCCATGATGCATCATAGCTGTATTTAACAATGTTGTATTGTTTTCACCATTATCTATTCTGATTGTGTAGTGTTTGTCCATGTGCCACATGGCTGATGGGTGTAGTGGTGTCAGCAGGCCTTCTACAGTGGACACCAGTAAGTGTAGTGGGTGGTACGCATGCCATGGCTGGGTACAACACACAGAGCCTTTGGTTTGTATGCAGTACAGGTACAAGACTGTACACATGGAGGTATGTCCCCATGCAGGTAACACATCTGTTGCACATGTAATCCCACCAAAACAGGATAGGCACAACCACACATTGCTATATATGTAGTCTGCAATGTGGATGACATTAAACATGCTAACAGCAGGGTGTATGTCCCTGTCCCCACTCTACTGCGATCCTCACCTCAGTAACATGTGTGTGCCAATGCTGGTGGCATAGCCCTACCCTTAGCAGGGTGTGAGGCACTCAACTACTGTGAATGGTGTAAACAACAACTAACAACCTGATTACATACAATGTACAGTATTACAGACAGCTATGTGGGGGGATAGATGCAACAGTAACTGCAATAATGGTGGATGTGTCCACAACAGCCACACCCAGTGAGTTATAGCAACCCCAGTTGTGCTGCACACCTCTACAGTGTGGAAGGAGGGCATTAACACATCTATGACCTGTGAAGGACTGTATGTCCACGGGATGGCACCTGTGGCATGTTGGCATTTGCCAAGCAGTCCTGGTGGAAACATATTCTGTGAACGTTGGTAGATCCCTTAACAACTATACAAATTCCTACATGTGGGATGGTGTACAAAACCCTGCTATGATCTACATAAGCATTGTGCACCTCCTAACCCTCATCTACACCTGTCATGATTGGGTGAAGGAGGTATACCAGGTTCAGGTTGTATTCTCTGCCTTTGACAAGTCCAACATTGGCGGGGTCCCATGTGTTAAGCTTACCAGTGACATTGGCCATGGGTTCATTGTTGATATGTTCCATGTTCCTGCAGACCAGTCATCAGGCTACTGGGTGGTAGTTCCCAGCTGACATGGTGGATTTGTGGTCATCCTTTCCAACATTGGTGAATCTATTGTCAGGTGTAGGCCTATTGGATCGTATGAGGGATCCCAGCTACTTACTGCACCTGCCCAGGGGGTTCCCCCAAGCATGACACGTCACTTGACTGCACTGCATGATATGTTATTAATCCCAGCCTGACATCCTACAGGTGGGATGGAGTACTGTTAACATATACTGCTCTTGTCCTGTAGGGTCCTGGTTATGGGATCTGCTAACGCTGGTATTGTATTGCAGGCCAGATGTGTTTGGCTAGGGGTGGGGAATACCTATCTGTGCCAGATGTATGTTGTTTGGGTCTTTCAAACCCATCAATGGTGCATGTGGACCTATATGTTGTGGTTACATTCCCAATTTCATCTACAGATGTATGTCCATATACACCTATATTGATATATATGTGTTCACCTTTGAAAGAGAGACAATCATTTATTCAAATGGCCCTTTCTACAAACCGAAAGGACAAATCCGTCATTTCCTACTGCACCACAGTTCAAAACACAGCAGTTCTAAAGGCACCTTCGCTGACTCTCGAACTGCAAGTTGGAATACATATTGTAATGCAGGTGGGCATGCCCCCCTGCACCCCCCTTCTGGGGGGCTGGGCCCCCCACAACCCCCTACTGTGATATACTAACTCTGAGTTCGCGCTATAGTGGG
Source organism: Protopterus annectens (assembly GCF_019279795.1). Lineage (NCBI taxonomy): Eukaryota > Metazoa > Chordata > Ceratodontiformes > Protopteridae > Protopterus > Protopterus annectens. The sequence continues at coordinate 43,070,755 of NC_056735.1, forward strand.
GATAGGCAAATATTCCCCATCCCCACTATAGTACCATCCACACCCAAATTGCCAAATCTGCAATGAACGAATGAATGGTGACATTCGCTCATTGCACATTTGATGCATTTATTGCAAGATTGTGCAATGTTGAGAACATACTTTTAGCCTTCCAGCTTTCGGGCACATGGATTTCTCCCTTTGAAAGGTGAGTCATATATATGCTGACATATATGCATTCCTAGTGCTGTATATATATGTGGACATATGGATGTATACATATATATCTATATATGTATGCATATCTATGTATATATGTATTTATTGGCTTTATATATATATATCTATAGATATATCTACATATATAGATATGTTATATCCATTTAAAGTTGAATATATATATATATATATATATATATATATATATATATATATATATATATATATATACACACACACACACAAATACATCTACATGGCGGAATACATTCCCTGTAGTGTTGTATACCTGGGCTGGATGATATGTATGTGAAAACATCATGGTTATGCATATCTGCCATGGCTTAGTGGTAAATCACTTAGTGTATGGTGTGCAGGGTCCTGGTTTCAAGCCTTGCAGGAGCTGTTTATTTTGTTGCTGAGCAGAACACACCCCCTTGGATACAGAGTAATTAAGGTACTTTAAAATAGTTGTGAGCGGGTTTGCGCGACGGTAAGCACTGCTAACCTCTGGTTACGTTTTCATACACTCATTTAGCTTCTAAATTGCTTAACCTGTGTAGGCAGTGCTTAGCACCACACAAACCCACGAAAACCTGCTTACAACTGCTTTAAAGTGCCTTAATCACTCTGTGTCCAACGGGCATGCCTTCCCAGCAACAAAATAAACAGTTCTTGCAAGGCTCAAGTCAAGGACCCTGCACACCCTAGACAAAGTGATGTACCACTAAGCCATGACAGATAAACAGACTGTCAATGTTTCAGAAACATGTCAGCCAGTCCTGTCATGCAACAGTACAGAGAATGTATACCAACATCTAGATGTCTGCGTGTGTAACTATATTATAACCTTAACAGATACAACATATCCATATATGTATATATATATATATATATATATATATACATATATAAATATATATATATATATATATATATATATATATATATATATATATATATATTTAAATATATATTTTGTTTTACTAACTCTATATACATTTATATCACTATCTATGCACATATAGTTATATATTTGTTAGCAGATAAATATATCTATATAGGTATATATGGCCATACATCTGTAGGTAGCAATTGTAGATTAACAAATACACCTATGTCCACATGCACTGTTAATGGGGTTGAGAGGCCCCACACACTATACGTCTTGTACGAATAGGCATCCCCTCACAGCCAAACACATGCGCCCAGCAATACACTACCAAGTACAGTCTGCCTCCCATAGGACATGTAATATGTGGGAGCTATCAACATCCCCAGGATACAGATACACAGACACAGATATGCAGATGCAGATATACGCATATATATATATATATATATATATATATATATATATATATATATATATGTGTGTGTGTGTGTGTATATATATATATATATATATATATATGTGTGTGTGCATATATATATATATATATATATATATATATATATATATATATATATATGTGACTACACATACACACGCAGATATATGTACAGTAGGATACATATGTAGAAGGTGCACACAATATGGAACAGCCACTATGCCTACATTTAACACCTGAACAACTGGTCACTGTATGGGTGACACATACTAATGTCAATCGTTGCCTTCAAAATATACCCATAATAAGGTCATAGGAAAGACACCACACACACACAGGTTTGCGGAAATGGGAATCCCTTAATTGTGTACTATAACAGTTCTGTATGCCATGTCATATATCTGTTCAGATACTGACAACCATATAAATGGAGTACTGCAGCTGTGTAACAGTTACACTAATACAGTAGTCTGGAAAGGTTCACAACTGTTGTTGTCCTGGCCAAGCCTTTCAGAATGTACAATAGTGCAGGCAGACTGGGCTACAGGGTACCACACAATCAACAGTATGTACTGCAGGTGTGTAGTTCAGCAGCCTCTATCTACACTCTGTACAAACTCCATAGGAGGTAAAGACATTTTGTTATCAAATGGGTTGTAACTGGTACATAACAAGGCATAACGCACAGAACATTCTGTATGGCAGGAGGCAGTAGGCTTGCAGTACCCCAAGTCATGTAAGTAATGTCAATATAGGTGGAGTATACGGTACTGTACATCCAGATACCTTGTTGCAGCTCACCCCTGATACCCCCACATTTTGTAACAGCCTAGGTCATTTATGGTGCTCCCCACCTAGACTCAATAATACAGGACCATATACCACTGTTACATACACTGGCCTCTGGAGTGCATAAGGGCGCATATGTATTGTGTAAGTGATGCCCACACATATATGGCCCCAGCCCCACTGTATGTGTGGGGGATACAACAGCAGTGGACTAATGGCAGCAATGGCAGTGTGATATACTCACAGCCCACTACAGAAACCCCCCCAACAGCAGGGCATATGTGCAAAGCTTGGTATGTAGATGGAGGACAGAGGCTGGAACAAAGGCACATATGTGGAACACTGTTGCCATACACTAAGCAAGGTTCTGGTGTTACAGGATAATCTGCAACATACCCTTAGTCAGAGAATTGAGATAGAAATAGAAATGGATGTAGCCATGTACTGATAGCATGCAACACACACACTGCCAGTGTAATATCTGACACAGGACCTGTGTGGTGGACAGACAACACATGATAGGCTTATCTCTGTCCAACAAGAGGATAGGTCCGCAGTAGTGAGCTATGCAGCCAGACTGCATTCCAAGGTACACTAGTATGTACACACACACAGTAAAATAAGGGAGCATGACGTTGCAAGTCCACAGTACTATTTTAATGTTAAAAATAATAAACCAAAGTTGTTAAGCGCTTTCATCAACTAGTATGACTTCTTCAGAACAAAATACCATTAAAATTTCAAGTTTAAATACATATTGCTAGTTAGTCATTGGTTCTAATCCAACCAATCCTGTCAATGAAAAATCACTGCTCATGAATATATAAACACCAGTTAGTTAAAATTTTAATAATTTTACACAATAATAAATAAAACAAAAATCAAATGCTCTCAAAACACAAATGATATAAGATACTAGTCCATCACAGTATGAACTCATCATACAAAAAATATGTATATCTAGCCGCAAATGTTCTTACAAATTACTTTGATATTACTAAACAAACTCTGCGTTTTCTTTAAGAATGGGCATTATAGTAATATGCTCATTGAGTCCAGGTGGATAATCAGCAGCTAGCCTTAGTTGCCACAATAGCTCCTTTTTATACAGCACATTTTGCCAATCTCCACCCCTCACTTCTGCTGTTACAAATTCAAGTATACCAAACTTAAAGCATGTAAAGTTGGTACATAAATACTATGCTTGTATAATGCATTGGTATCTTTCTTGTTTTTAATATCATAAAGATGTTCATATATTCTGGTCTTGAACATTCTCTCTGTCTTCCCTATATAAAAGGAAGAACAGGTACTACACCTAGCTATATACACTAATTTGCTAGAACAACAATTGCCACTTTTTAAGAACACATGACTTTTATTTTTCCACTTTTTAAGAAAACATGACTTTTATTTTGTACACACACACACCCTGTAACACCAGTACTATGCAAAGCATAACACAACTCTACTCACAGTCTGTCTGTAGTTCCTGATCCTCCTACAAATATGTGGCTGCTCTGAGTGTGCAGGTTCTCCTGTAAGAGGTATTGCTACCTGCTGTCTGTATCACTGATGCCCACACACAGGAAGGATGTCCATCACACAGGAAATGTAATGGGACCACGCCCACATGCTGTAGGGGTTTATAGTGGGTGGTTGCCATGACAGTGGTAATTGAATGTAGTACACATGTGTAATTATATATATATGGCTATCTGGATAAGTATATGTACGTATATTTCCACCATATGTCCTGGACATGGAGTGTAGCCTTACCCCAGCCCCTATAGTCCCAAAGTCATAGTGCAAGGGTATGTCAGGTATGTATAGCAGGTATATTACTAGGCTGTTGCTACTGTTATTGGGATTGTCTTCACAGACATGGTGTGTGTGTGTGTGTGTGTGTGTGTGTGTGTGTGTGTGTGTGTGTGTGTGTGTGTGTGGAAGGTCACATTTGCTTATAACATGTGTGCCATTGGCTACTGACAGACATCCTAAGGTAATCAGTGTAAAGTACTGCTGCTAGCATGTAATGCCCCTGTGGAGTGCAACAGAGATATTGGCCACTATATGTAGAACTTCGGACACACCCTGTGCAGTCCAGAGGTATACACATAATCCTTTAGTGCATCACATGTGTACCAGGCCTGACAATATACATGCAGACAGCTATGTAGATGAGTATAACACATAACGACTGGTATACATTTGGCACCATAAGTGTTGGATTCACACACTCCTGTCTGGCCTGACACATAGTGACTGCTGGTACAGGGGTGCCATGGACACATACTACCCACTAGATATTGACATACATCTGTACAGCATCCCACTGCTCTGTCTGACATACATGACATTTAAGGGAGGCCCACCAGGAGTACATTTGGGAAGTATCTGCACATAACATCCCACTGGTTAAGTACACGAAGCTGCTAGGCATGTAACAATGCACTGTGCAGGCTACAGGCAGACTGACTCAACACTGGCCTACATTTCATATGGGGGAATGCACATGTACCTGCATATATAGCAGGCTCAACAGCCAAGTCACAGCACAGGGTAAGACACACCTGTGTGACAGTGCATAACCACAACCAATGTGAACACAGCCACAGCCACATATGGTAAGCTAGCATAATATTACAGTATATGGACTATCTGTTCTACACCATCCTCATATGTGCCACTCACAGAATGACCCTACATATACTGGGCTGCCACACAGTTTGGTCTGATGGCTGTCTGTGGTATGGGACATGTGTGTGTATGGCCCTACAAACATGTATGGCAAAACGGTACCATACAGTGGGGTAGCATGTAACATCTGATAGAAGGGGAGCTAGAACAATGACATCTACCACAGTCTGTACACAGGCTAAAGTACATATTAACAATACACACACTGCCAACATTCACCATCACTGCACAGACCTCAGTACTGTACAAACACCAACAGAATGTCCAGCTTATGTCATGACATATAACCCCTACTGTACATGACATTTGTAGCAATCTGATATATCACTGGCTTGTTATCTGATTTGATGACAGTATTTATGGTGTACAGCACATATGCACCACTTCATGCACATCATATGTACAATAGTTGACAGAGGTGTGTCTGACAGCACATACACAGGGCCAGTATAGACATGTTGCTGTGATAGCCTTGTATATTTTTCATTGTAATGGGATTTGTTGCAACATATGTCCTATGAGGGATATGAAGTCAGTAACTGTCACGGCCTTCACAATCCACAGACTGCAGTTCTCACACTACCTTCTGCATTCCACAGATTGATGCATCGTGGCTAACACATGAAACCAAAGGCACAACGCTGCCCAGTCTGCAGATGACCCTGCAGATGGGGATTCCTCATATACATGGAACTGACATGGGAGGTATTGCAACATGTACGACAGGCGTATATAGACAAACACTGTTAAACCAACATTACTCCAAATGCAGTATAGCAGCACTTACAGTCTGTAGTCAGGTCAAGCACATCCCCCTCCTGTTTGTTGCCCTCTTTCCACAGTGTGTGTTGTTAGAGGTAAATCCCCAATCCATCTGAGATGCTGTTTGCCAAACAACAGATCTAATTCCTGCTCACAGTGACTGCAAAGGCTGAACACCACCATGATGTTCCTAGGTATTGGAGTGTGTTTCCATGCAATTGACTATGGGATTGTTACCATAGCTGTTCCACATGCAATCAGCTAGGGGAGGACTGTAATTCATGCAGAGGCCATCAGCTGATCATGCGCATCACGTAAAATACACATGCTGATGCCTAAGCAAGGCAGGTGTGGGTCTCCACATCCACCAGAGAAGGAGTGGGGGAGGCAGACAGAGGCAGATACATGTCAGGGAGGGGTGGGAGAGTAAACCTGAAGCATGTTTGTGTCACACGCCTACCAGCGCAGGCTATCAAACCCCCGACAACTATGTAGTGATATTACAGTTTGATGCAGTTATTGGATGCATCACATTGGTTACTTGATGTGGAGCACTCAGAAAATATATGTGAGGGTGAGTGACATCTGCAATAGGGATACGGTAGATATACAGTAGGTGTCGTACACATGCCTGCCTGCATGAACAGGTGCCAGCATCAACACAGGCACACTCACACAGGGATGCACCCACATTGACACACTCGGCAGGGCCAGGAGTGCAACTCATCACTAGTAGGATTGCCACAACACATCATTGTGCAGGTATCACATGCACCACATGGGTCATATGGAGGCCGTATGGGCAAAGAGTATTAGGAAATGTCAAACATCAGACGGCATGCTTCAATATGCCCTGGGGGTTGCAGTGAGTGTGGATGTGGACATACGCACCATACAACACACACACACGAACACACAGGGTGCCAGTTCTGACATGCATGGGTACATATCTACATGGGTGTGTGGTGGTCAACAGTGCCAGCAGGCTGTACAAGGGTAGGCAATGGGTATACCTTGGCATCAGGCCACATGACAATGGTCTGCATTGTAGCTCAGTCCTGTAGTTACTGCATTTGCCCACACAGGTGGTTATTGCATCCCCCATCCAGTCACCTGGGTGACTATTGTGTGTGGCCAATGCTGTACACCACATGCCATGTATGTGTTCCTTAGTCCATGACATGGATGGTGTCTGGGATGTGCACACCTCTCACATGCATGTACAGTGACATGTGGGACTGTACTTGGGGTGTCTGGCCCATGTTGTGAACACAGATTATTATCAGATGTGCCAGTCTTGCCCACCTGTGGCAGGAAAGTACAGTTGTGTACACTTACCATAAATGTAGATGTTCGAGTGTATTCACTGTTGCAGTCATTACATTTGGGTTATCCTGCTGGCAGGTTGCCCTCAGTCAGCCTGAATTCCAAAGTAGTCTTGGGTCCTGCAACGGTTGCTGTCACCTCTTCCCTGATGTCAGGTCATCAGGGGTATAAAAGATGCAGCCGATGCCATTTTATTTAGTTTTTCTTGCCCCCGATGTCAGGTGTCCCCAAAAGGGTAGGCTGAAATTAGGTAAATAAAACATACATACACCAAAATAAGTTTTACCTTCCTCCATAAGCAAATACACCATTTAGGCTGTATAGATTAGAGAAGTAAAGATAAGTTCCAGCAAAAATAAGGGGGATGGCGGGTGGGTAACCTGGACTGCAACAGTGAATACACTCAAACATCTACATTTATGGTAAGTGTACACAACTGTACTATGTTCTTCATGTTTCACTGTTGCAGTCATTACATTTGGGTTGAGTCCCAAAGATATGGTTGGGGGCTGGAGCTAAACAGCATTAGGAGAGCCTATGAGGCCCTGCAGAACTGCAGTGGCAAAGCCTGCAATGGATTTAGAGTAAAGAGGCAGATTGTAATGTTTTGTAAAGGTATGCACTGAACTCCAAGTAGCAGCCTCCAAAATGTATTTAGTTGGTACTCCCCTGAGAAAGGCTGCAGAAGTGGCTGCAGCTTTGGTTGAATGTGGCCTAATGCCCTTAGGCACTGGTTTGCCATGTTGTGAGTAGCAGAAATTAATGCAGTGACCTACCCACTTTGAGATAGTCTGCTTGGAGATAGCCTTTCCTTGTGATGCTGTGGCATATGCCACTAGTAATTGCTCTGTCTTTCTGAAAACTTTAGTTTTGTCCAAGTAGAATCTAAGTTGTCTGTGCACGTCCAAAGAATACAGAATTTTCTCCCCCTTGTTCTGTGGATTTGGATAAAAAGTTGGCAAATTAATTGTTTGGTTAAGGGCTACACTGGATACCACCTTAGGCATAAATGTAGGGTTTGTTCTCAGATAGACCCTGTCTGGATAGAAAATGATAAAGGGTTCCACAGCCATGAGAGCATGTAGCTCTAAAACTCATCTTGCAGAAGTTATTGCTAGGAGCAGAGCTGTTTTCCAAGATAAGAACTTTATGTCTGCAGTAGCAGCTGGCTTAAAAGGAGGTAAGGTGAGTTTTTCCAAGACATAATTGAGGTCCCATGCAGGTGCTGGCATTCTCCTTGGAGGCCTTAAGTTTTTGGCTCTTCGGAGGTACTGCCTTAATAAAGGATGAGAAAAGAGTGGTGGCTCTGTATTGTAATGAACCGAAATGGCCGAGGCATGGATTTTAATTGATGAAAAAGATAGGCCTTTGTCAGGCATCTCAGTTAAATATTGCAAAATCTGAGGAATATTTGGGACAGCTGTATCAGTTCCTTGAGCTTGGTTCCAAGTGCAAAATCTCTTCCATTTCCCAGCATAGGATTTTCTAGTACTAGGCCTTCTGGCTTCTAAAATGACATCCATCACAGCTTTACTGAGTGGTGTGGGTTGTATGGCTACATTATGCGCCATGCTGCCAGGTTTAGGGTCCTGAGTTGGCTGTGCAGAATCTGATTGTTTTGTTGGGACAGTAGATGAGGTATTTGAGGTAAGGTCCAGGCTGGGCATTGGGACAAGTTTCTTAAGATCGGATACCAGTACTGGCGTGGCCAGTCTGGGGCAATAAGAATCATTTTTGGTTTCACCTGCCTGCCTGACCTTTAGGAGTACTTTGGGGAGGAGAGGCAGTGGAGGAAAGGCATATACTGATAGGTTTGTTCAGTTGAAAGATAAGGTGTCCACTTTCCAAGCTTGTCTGTGATAAGTCCTTGTGCAGAATGTTCTTAGTTGATTGTTTTGAGGGGAGGCAAATAGATCTATGTCCGGGCATCCCCATTCCATTGTTATCATGCTGAAGACTTGTGTGTCCAGGTGCCACTTGTGGGGATCCATGAGGTTTCTGCTTAGTTCGTCTGCCAGAGTATTTTCCTTTCCTGGCAGGAATTGTGCCTGCAGATGTACTTGGTAAGTCAATGCTGTGTGCCATAAAGCCATGGCCAGTCTGCATAGGAGGTAAGAATGAGTCCCCCCCCCCCACTTGTTTATGTACCACATGACCATGATGTTGTCTGTCTTTATCAGTAGTTGTCCCGAATGAAGTAGGTCCTTGAAAGCTGTCAGGGCATTTTGAACAGCTAGCATCTCTTTTTGATTGATATGTAGATGCTTTTGGTTTGTGGACCAGGTGCCCTGAATGCCTCTTCCTGCCATGTGTGTCCCCCAGGCATAATCTGATGCATCCATCGTTAGGCTCTGCCTGGCTGGGGGTAGTGAGAATGGCTGTCCCTTGTTTTGGTGACAAGCCTTTGCCCACCATCAAAACTCCTGTTGCAAGCAGGGTATGAGAGTTATCATTGTTTCCAGGCTGTGGCAGTGTTGTGCCCAGACACTTTTTAGGTACCATTGAATTTTCCTCATATGCAGTCTTGCATATGGAATTAGTAAGATGCAGGATGCCATGAAGCCCAAAGCCTGCAGAATTTTTCTTGCAGATAACTGGGCCTTTGTTGCCATTTCCTTGAAATAGGTAGTCAGTTGGCTTTGTTTGTCTGGAGTGAGATAAGCCATCTGGGCAGTTGTATTTAAGCTTGCACCCAGGAATATTATCTCTTGACAGGGTACTAGTTTTGATTTCTATTTGTTGACTGTGTACCCTAGGCATGTTAATAGTCTTACCACAAACGTCAGATGCTGTAGTAGAATGTCCTTGTTCTCTGCTTGTATGAGGCAGTCATCCAAGTAAGGATATATTTGTATTCCTCTTTGTCTGCAGTAAGCAATTACTGGTGCCAGGCACTTTGTGAAGACCCTGGGCACAGTAGATAAGCCAAAGGGCAGAGCAGAGAATTGGTAATGCTTTGAGCCAGCCTTGAATCTGAGGTATCTTCTGCATGATTGTCTGATTGGAACATGCAGGTATGCTTCGTTTAGGTCTAAAGTTATGAGCCAAGCCTTGCTGCCCAGCATGGGCAGAAGCTGCTGTAAGGTCAACATCTTGAATTTTGATATATCCAGGAAAGTGTTTAGAATAGATAGGTCCAGTATTGGTCTCCATGCTTTGTCCTTTTGGGGTACCAAGAACAGTCTTGAGTAAAATCCTTGTCCCTGCTCTTGCTGTGACACTTGTTGAATTGCCCTCATGTTCATGAGAGCTGTGACTTGTTTTTGAGCCTCTGCCCATTGACTTTTTGTCAGGTCTGGCCAACAGTTTGCCCTTGGCAGGGTATGGAAAGTAAACTTGTAGCCTTGTGACACTATGTCTAGAACCCATTTGTCCTGGGTTATAATGTGCCAATTTTGAGAAAAAAGTGCTAGTTTTCCCCCTAAGGGTGCTGCCAGAAGATAAGTGCTTGGTGCAGGCAGGGGGAAGTCATTGGGACTGTTTCCTGTATGGTTTTGATTTGTCTTCTCCACCTTTGGAGGTAGAGGCACTCCACTGCTTAGACCTGTAGGAACCTTGCGGCTGTGATCTGCCTCTAGGGTGTCTGGATCTATCCCTTTGAGGTCTGTCTGAGATTGAAAAGGACCAATTCTTTGTAGGCTAGTGTCTGCTAAATCTAGGTGGCTGTACCTGTAAGAAATCCTTGACCGTTTGCATAGATTTAGCTTTGTCCTCCATTTTCTTTAACACCTCTTCTGCCTTAACACCAAACAAGGTATCATGTTGTAAAGGAGCATCTAATAATTTTGCTTTAACATGGTCAGGCAGATTTTGTTCATTACAGCCGAGTGACGTTTCCAGGTGTTTCTGCAGTTACCTCCTACTGCGCCTCTAGGCGTCAAATATTGCTTGTTCATATTTGCATTAATAATTCCAAAACCATGTTACATAAAAGGTATCAGAAAATTTTATCTTGAAGCATACATGATGGCAAACACAATTGTATTGATATATCTTCTCTGTTAATGGGTATTTGTTAAAAATATAAGGTGAAAACTTTATTTTTTAAATGCTGAAGCCACGCCCACTGGGAGTTAAAGGTACATGCTCAAAAGAGCTCTACTGGAGGGAATGAGTTGTTAACCAAGCATGCCTCCTAATGACAGAACCTGTAACAGCCACTCTGCAGGAGGCCTCCAGAGAATCGAACCCACATTGCAAAGTATGCTTTCCAACTTGTTCAGCTGCATGCAATAAATCCTGCATTTCTTTGTTTTCTGCACATTCAGAATTTGCCATCATTTTCTGTTTAAGCAGTGTCATGATATATTGCTGATATTTGAGCACATGAAACTGACAATTTAAAGCCCTTATAGCCAAAGTAGCAGATGTATGAATTTTTTTTCCCCATCTATCCAGTGCCCTAGAATCCCTGTCAGAGGGGGTAGGGTTTTTTGCAGTAGAAGCCTTGACCCCTTTCGGACCCTGTGAAATATTTTCTGGGTCTGCAGAAGGGTTTTTATAAAGGAATTTATGAGAGTCAGGGACCCTGTAGTATCTGTCTGGCTTAACAGGAGCTGGAGGTAAAGAGTCAGGGGTCAGACTAGACTCCGAGAACACATCATCTACAATGTCTAACACAGGTGGAATAGCTAGAGGCCTGTGTTGAGGTAGTAATAGGAAGTCTCTGAGCCTTTTCTTAGATTCTGAAAAATCTTGGCTCTCCCAGTGGAAATGTTCCCTCATGGTATGCAAGGTTTCCCCAAAAGAGTAGTCCTCAGGAGGAGAAGCTGAAGGAATTGACTTTTCAGCATCAGAGTCCTCATAGGGGGGAAGAGAATATTCCTGATCAGAAGAGGAATCAGAAGAAATGGAAACCTGATCTGAAGATTCATAGTCTGTCTCTTGCCTAGGCCTCTTATCAGGAGGGGGATGGGAACCCCTGATCAAGGTAATTAAGTCTTCGGCCATTTTGAGCATCTGTTTTTTGGGCATGGAGGCCTGTCCTTGTGGCTGGTGAACTTGTTTATTTGCCTTTAAAGGTGTTTTAGCCTTTGTCTTTGAAGTCGGTTTAATATATAATTGTTTGGGTCTGAATACACCCTCAGAAGCCGATGCCTGCTCAGCGGCTCCGGACCCATCTGAGGGAATTATCTCCAAGGCTCCAATACCTTGAGTTTCCAGAGGCCTGGCTGACTCCATGTGGGAGTCAGTAGCAGCCTGCGACTCTAAAGTAGTGGGCATCAGGGGCTGTGAAAGCACCTCGCTGAGGACAGGCGAACTGGCGACTTGCTTAGGAGAAGCTTCGTCGGTTTTGGGCCTCGGTTGCCTGTCTTTTTCTTTTCATTTTTTGTGAACTCCGGTAGTCGGATGTCTATCCAACGACATTGTATAATTAAATCTTCGCCCAAAATAGCTTAAAGCAAAATCGTATCGATGCTTAATAGTGCGTTGGTTAAATCTAGCACAAAACCAACAACTAGCAACGTCGTGGTCAGGGCCTAGGCAAGGAATACAATAAGAATGAAAGTCCTTATGAGGTATTTGCTTCCCACAAGAAATACAATTATTAACTTTTTCTGACATCGGTCTGGAGCAAGAAAAAAGTTTCCCCAACGGGGTACTTAGCTTTTAATTAAGACTTCGGATCTGAAACTTGAACACAAAAATCTCAGGAGTCGGCCGACCGGCACTTGTGAACTGCTTCTGCTTCGGGCACCACGCGGCAAGAAAGACTAAATAAAACAGCGTCAGCTGCATCTTTTATACCCCTGATGACCTGATGTCAGCAAAGAGGTGACAGCAACCGACGCAGGACCTAAGACTTTGGAATTCAGGCCGACTGAGGGCAACCTGCCAGCAAGATAACCCAAATGTAATGACTGCAACAGTGAAACACGAAAAACATCTGGTAATGGGCAGCAGGTTTACCCTTCACATACATTGACATTGATAGCATGCCAAAAGCATTCCCTGATGTCAGTGTCATCTGTCTATAAAGGGCATGTTGTCAGGCATGGTATGTCCATTGTGAGTCACATGTGAAGGCACCACAGGTGGTGCAGTTGTCCATTGTGGAACATGGTGGTGGTGCACTATCTGCATGTACGTGCATATTGAACAGATGGGCAGGGTGACATGCCCTCTGTAGCCCACTGCTATCACTACATAGTTACTATCAGTAGCCAATATGCAGTGTACGACCCACATATTGCTGTTGCCTAGGCATGTGTGTGCGTATGACACATGGGTTGAATGTCTGCTCTGAGTAATAGTGCAGTTGCTAACTTGAATTGACTGGCCTTGATGTCACATGTATGGGTATGGCTTTGCACCCCAGCCTCCCAGCTAATTTACATCTGTTATCCCAATATGGTTGACATTGTGATATATAGTAGGGCCACCATAAAAGAAATAAGCAAAACCCCTTCCACATTGCCCACAGGTGTTACACACTCACCTCTACACAGGATATGAGTTACACACACACACACACACACACACACACACACACACACACACACACACACATCATGTCTGGGAGTAGAACCCCTACCTAACTAGTTTAGTACACTACACAGTTATAGTACACGCCACGGACATTACTGGAGTACTTCTTCCCCAAAGGTGTATTTCACAGTGACTGACATCAGCAGGATTACCAAAGTAGGGCATTTCAACTGTACTGCGAGTGACTAGCCTAAAATGCATTGCTCCCTACACGGACAGTGAGACACACAAAACATTCACAACTGTCATGTGTGGGTATAGAACCCCTGACCAAGGCCTGTATCACACTACAGCATGGAGCAGTTATAGGTCACACCACAGAGGTTACTAAAGACCATTCTCCCCAAAGTTGTATTTCACAATGAATGACATCAGCAGGATTGGCAAAGTAGGGCATTTGAAATGTGCTGCGAGTGAGTAGCCTATGATGCATTGCTCCATACACAGACATTGAAACACACGCAAAATATCCAGAACTGCCATGGGTGGAGATGGAACCCTACCACAGTTCTAAATCACACTACAGCAGTACGCAGTTACAGGACGCGCTACAGAGATAACTGGGCTATGACTTTCCCAGAGGTGCATTTCTAGGTGAGTGATATCAGCAGCCTTGCCAATGCTGAGTATATGAATTCTAAGGAGTGTGTGTAACCTAAAAAGCATTGTTCGTTACTCAGTCAGAGATAGAAAGACACACAGATTCACACACACACACACACACACACACACACACACACACACACACACACACACACACACACACACACACAGACAGTTGCCAAGACTGGGGTTAGAATACCTACCTACTTTATTACACTACAACAGTACGCAGTTACAAGACATGCTACAGAGATTACTAGGCTATAACTTTCCCAGAGTTGTATTTCTAGGTGAGTGACATCAGCAGCCTTGCCAAAGTTGAGTATATGAATTGTATGGAGTGTGAGTAGCCTAAAAAGCATTGCTTTCTACTCAGACACACACAGACAGTTGCCAGGTCTGGGGTTAGAACACCTACCTAACAACTTTATCACACTACAGCAGTACACAGTTACTGGACATGCTACAGAGATTACTAGGCTATCACTTTCCCAGAGCTGTATTTCTAGGTGAGTGACATTAGCAGCCTTGCCAAAGTTGAATATATGAATTGTATGGGATGTGAGTGGCCTAAAAAGCATTGATCTCTACTCAGTCAGACACACACACAGTTTCCAGGTTTGGGGTTAGAACAACTACCTAACGACTTTATCACCCTACAGCAGTACGCAGTTACAGGACACGCTACGGAAATTACTGGGCTATGATTTCCCCAGGGGTGTATTTCTAGGTGAGTGACATCAGCAGCCTTGCCAAAGTTGAGTATATGAATTGTACGGGGTGTGAGTGGCCTAAAAGCATTGCTCTCTACTCAGTCAGACACACACATACCAATTCACACACAAACACACAGTTGCCAGGTCTGGGGTTAGAATACCTACCTAACTACTTTATCACATTACAGCAGTACACAGTTACAGGACACATTACGGAGATTACTGGGCTATGATTTCTCCAGAGGTGTATTTCTAGGTGAGTGTCATCAGCAGCCTTGCCAAAGTTGTGTATATGAATTGTACAGAGTGTGAGTAGCCTAAAAAGCATTTTTCTCTACACAGTCAGAGACAGAGAGACGCACACAAACACACACCTACACAGTTACCAAGTCTGGGGTTAGAACTTCTACCTAACTAGTTTATCACTACAGCAGTACACAGTTATGGGATGCGCCATGGGGATTACTGAGTTACAGCTCTCCCAAAGGTGTATTTCACATTGGATGACCTCAACAGGTTTGTCATGATACTGCTATGGGGAGGGCGGTGTGTGCATGGGCCATAACACATTCATGTAGGAGTTGACATGCCACATGCGGGCACACATGCGGTCATATGCCACATGTACGTGTATACAGCTACTAGGTGACTACTTCCTTGTACAGTCATGTTGCACAGCTGGCACATGCACCACATAGTCTGTCATGCTGACAGATACTGGTGGCTAGTATCTGCAGTGAGTGACACCTGCACCTCATGTGTTTGGGGCCCTTTGGTTGTGTGCTGGGTGGGACAGGCCCAGATGGATCCTTGTCATGGTCATCCTCTTCCACACATCTATGTCCATCTGCCTTTGGCTTATTATAGTGTGTTGTCCTTACATATATGTCTGCATTCCTATCCACTATGTGTGCAAGGCAGGAGTGGTGCATACTGACATGTGTCTGCAATAAGAACTGCAACTGCCAGATATGTCTGGTCCACTGGTGTTTGCAGACATGGCCTTCATGTGTTTAAGTGTGCGAGCATGCCCAGTATGGCCATCTATAATGCATGTGTGGATCATGTCCAGGTAGTTTGTACTGCGGTGCTGACCTTTGTGTTGTACACGGACAGGTAGCATGCTGTGTCTGTAGGGTATACATCAGTCATTTGGCATTGACTGTTGCTACATTTCTGCATAGCAGGGGGGGGACACCTGACTGTTTCTACATTTCTATGCAGGGGTGGGTGGGCACATCTGACTGTTACTATAAGTGAAAGTAGGATGGTGGGGCACACCTGACACTTTTACACATTTGCTAGGACTGTACTGGTATGTCGGGTACACCATTTCAGTCTATAGTCTTACCTATCGTGCTGGCTAGAGGCATACCAGTGTACTACAGATCTTAGCTTTAACTAACTACATATTAGTTTCTGACTTCCTAGCCTTCACAACTTGCATCCAACTGCCTGGCCTGCTGTAGTCTGTCTGTGTAGGCCTGGGGGAGGGGTTACCCATAGGGCTCATTCAGAGGCCATAGTACAACATTTGTTTGTGTTTGTCTACATCTATCCTGCTGGCTGTGACTGTTGTTGGGTATGTGCACCCCCCCAACTGGCATGTGTGAGTCACTTACCTTGTGAGTGTCCCAGTATTGAGGGAGGTGCTGCAGGGCTGCCTATGTTGGATGCACATAGTACATGCTCTATACATGGTTGATCACAGGTAGTGTCATGTTTGGCATCCCTTTTACTGTATGTGCGAGTTGGAGAGAGGTGTCATTCCCTGGGTCCCTACTGTGTCAGTGCATGTGCTATGCGTTGCCTCTTTGCCAAAGCCAGGGCATACTGGGCACACCTCCTTCTGCCTACTGTGGCAGGCTCAGGTTGTTCCTCCTCCAAGTCACTCTGCACCTGTGCAGGCCTTGGCACTGGTGAGGGGCTGTGTGGCCCTGCCCCATGCTGTTCCTGCTGCAGCTGTTTCCACAGGATCATATTGTGTAGCATGGCACATACAAGGACAATTTGGGTACATGTAGTTGGTGAGTACTGCAAGGCTCCACCGGATGTGTCCAGGCACCGGAACCATGACTTGAGCATCCCAAACACATGTTCTATTATGATTCATGTTTGTGCGTGTGCCTCATTATGGAGTTCTTGTTTGGGTGTGTGTACATTTCTGATGGGTGTCATCAGCCATGGCTCCAGTGTGTATCCAGCATCCCCCACTAGTTGACCGTGTGGGATGTCCCCATTGGCAAATGTCTGGTACAGCTGCGTCAGATGCCAGATGTGGGAATCGTGGTAGCTTCCAGGGCAGCCAGCACACACATTCATTATTATGCCCTGGGCATCGCACATGACCTGGTAGTTGATGGAGGGGAAGCCCTTGCGGTTGATGTAGACCCTACCCCGCTCACCTGGTGGTGCTTTAATGCATATGTGCATGCAGTCTATTGCACCCACTACCTCAGGGTATTCTGCTATTTGGTGGAAGAGACGCATATTGCTGGCCAACGCCTCATGGGTGATGGGAAAATATACATGCTCACTGACATGTGCTGACATGGCATCCAGGAACTGGTGGAGTACCCTGGATGCTGATGCCTGTGAAATCCCCATCATATCTCCAGATGGCCTTTGGAAGGTACCTGCAGCTAATATTCTTAGGCCTACACATACCCTGGTATCCACTGGAATGGGTTCCCCTCTGTTAGTTCTGTGTGTGAGGCATGGTCGGCACAGCTCAACAATTTGCTGTAGGAGGTCCCTGTCCACCCTATAGCGCTCCACTATCTCCAGCTCATGTAGCCCTTGGTAGGTTATCCTGGGTCTGTACACCCTTCTCCGCCTCCTAACTGTGGGTTGCTCAGCAGCATTCACATCCTCACCACCCTCAGCCTCTTGCACATGCTGGTTTATAATAGCAAAAGCAGCCCCTAACATTTTTTCTCTTGCTTTCATTTTGTAAAATTTCCCCATCTGTATACACCGGTGGTGCAGAGATTTTGGGAAAAACAAGGGGGAAAGGTGTTTGCATAGTTTATAGTGGTGTGCTGGGCTGGGCTGGGCTGCTGCCTGTGTAATTGGC